>NW_022196896.1:34647752-34672659 GCF_008632895.1 Mastomys coucha
AAAAAGAGTACTCAAAATGGTAGCTGTTGAGGCTAGATAAAAAGATACTAAAATTACTTAATTCTCCCTATAGGTTGTTTCAAGGAGAAGTCCTAATAGTCAGGGATAACTCAGATGTAGCATGCATGCCCACTATGTGTGAAGCACAGGGTTCAGTTTTTAGTAGAAATTTTAGGGACAATCCTTGAAATAACAAAACAAAAGAAAAAGAAAAACTCAGCAGTCAGTGAAGGAAAAAGATTTGTTTGATACAGAAAGAAAGAGTCAATGAAACCTCAAATCAGTAGCTAGGCCCTGGGTTTGGTCCTTAGCTTTGAAGAGACACAGGTAGAAAAAGAGAAAGAGACAGACAGACAGATACACGCACATGCACACACACACACACACACACACACACACACACACAAAGGATAAAAACAGGCAGAGAAAAAGAGGTGGAGGGACCATAGAACCAATTACTAATATCTGGAATGAAAAAAGACATTCTCATTACTAAGTTTACAGATATTAGATTAATAATAGGTAAATATTATGTATATATTTGTACTAATAAATTATGTAATTAGATGAAATGGATAAGCTCCTCTAAAGATGCAAACTATCAAAGTTTAGTTTAGGGGGAATAAATTACCAGAAAAACTTTATATCTCTATAGGAAATGTGAAATGTAAAATATATTCTCACAAAACAAACCAGGTTCAAATATCTTTATCACTTAATTGCAACTTTAGTTTTTGACAGTTAGAAGGAACACATGGAAAAATACCCAAGGGGCATGTCTCCTGAGAAATGATACCCAAGGCTGACTCTGGCTTCTACATGTACATACACTCACATACACATATGTACATGCTGGTATGTATGTAAAGACACACACAAATACACATGTATTCTAGTGAACTAATGTTGTGAATGTTATACAGGTAACTATTTTTTGAGTGGGTTTGAAGCTCAACCCATGGGAGGGAATTTATATTTGACTGGCCAAAAGCCAACGGCTGTTAGTCATATCATTTTGCAAAATGGACATGTTGTCAAAACTGTCTTCTAAACATTTATGTTTATATACATAGAGTAGTGCTACTATCGACCTTGGCCAGAGAAGCACAGTGGTTTTATGTGCCCGAATGAAAGACACACACACAGCCTTTATTTTTTGATATGCCTTAAACAACTCAAAAGCTGGGCCACTGCCTAACCCCCACGTGGCTAATCCTGAGTTATTACTTACTTCCTAAATTCTGTGTTCTGTCTCTGCTGCTCTGGGCCATGCTCTCCCAATCGTTCACATGGCAGCTATGCCTCTCTGTCCTGCACTTTTCTTCGGCATGGTGTCTCTCCTCTCCTCCTCACTATCCCAGCAAGGCAGATGTCCCCTGTCTCTCTTCCTCTCCTGGTCCCAAGCTTGGGAAATCCAAGTCCTGCCCAGCCATTGGCTGCCATCATCTTTATTTACCAATCAGAACCAACTGAGGGCAGGGTCCCTCAGTGTCTTGCATGTAGACCTGTGGACTCTCTCGTGCAAACAATTTTGGGGACCCAAATTAGAATACAAGCAGCATTAGGCCAAACCCATTACAGAAGTGGGCAGCGGTTAATGCAAAGACCCATAACTGGTCAAAGCACTGAGAATTAGTGACTGTTGAATGTTGTACTCAGTCTTAAATGGGACCTATATCAACACTCTCTTTTTATCCAAAGCTTAGAGAATATTATGGAAAAGGAGGTCATAAAGAATGAAAGAGACAAAGGATGGATTGGAGTGCTATGAAATGCTACTTTCTGTACAGGACATGGCTGTGCTATGAAATCATAGCAGCTGTGTTACCTGCATAAGACCTGTATGAGATGAGACCTTTCAACATTCTAGCATGAATGGGGATGAACAAACAAGCCTACCCCTTACCACCCCCTCCGCTAGCTAGCTGAGAAGCGATTGGCAGCTAATGACTGCTGGGGAAGTGGAGTAATTTTTTTCAGAGTGATAGCCACTGGCAAGTTGCCTATGATCCATAAACAACATCTCTCCCCACACACACTTGTACATGCAAGCAACACTAATTGAACTCAGTGGGTTCTGTGGCTAGTGAGCTCATGATTATTAGAGAAGAGCCAAGTTCTGTCATTTTCTTAAACCAGTATAATTCTTAACTGTGTTGTAAATACTTATCCTTATGGGTATAAGCATAGTTCTCCCTCCTCATCAAAGAAACTTCTTTTTGCAGCATGTGGATATCATTACAGAATGCCACTACGAGTCCCAGTGGAGAGAACAGCTGGCTTGGGCAGCCTACCTCCAGCTGATACAACAAACAAACAAACAAACCAAAACAAAACAAAAAAACAAAAAACCCCTCAGGGAAGATCTCAGCAGAAAGATCTTAAGGTCAGAGGACCAGAAAGTTTGCTACAAGATTGTGACTTCTAGATATAACAGGGAAGCTAGACATGAACTTTCAGCAATATGGCTGCTTAAATAAGAGCTGAATAATGATAGCATGTCATTGTGAAGAAATATTGTGATGGTCCTGCTGACTACATTGAGACAGCAGCTAGGCTCGGCTCACCAGGGGTCTGGAGCCAGCTAGGGATTAAGCCAGAACTGGGAGCCCAGTATTCATTATGGACTAAAACTTTGATCCGCCCTCCTGCCTGGAGTCCTCGCTTTGATATGCTCGATTCCTGTTCTCACCTATGTGCTAAAGACATGACTGTTTCGCCTCAAGTATAAATTTCCCGTTTCTCTAAGTAAAGATCACACCATGATAAGCATCCTTTCTTGGTGTGGTCTCTCTTTCTCTTAACCCGCTTATTTCCACAGAAACTCGACTTCCCCAGTTCGTGAATCACCCACGGTATGAAGTGAAACTGCGGGCCGGTTTCCTTCAAAATATAAGTAATTAAATATTGCAAAGAGGTAAGAATTCACCAGGGATGAGGTTTCTACTTGATCCAATACCAAGTGGTCAGCCCAAAAAAAACATACACATATGAACAATACTATGTGAATCTATCAGGCTGTATTTATATAATAATTATCACATATATGAACATATCTAACTTATAATTAAAGAAGAAGAGCCTATGAATATAAGAGGAAGCTGAGGAACATGGGAAGGAGGGGGAGAATTTATACAGTCATATTTTAATTAAAAATACAATAAATTTTAGAAAGATGAAAGAATAAAAGCTTAGTAAGTTATAGTTTGTGTAAAAAAGACACAAAATAGATTGGATATGTTCGGTGAAAAGCCTTCTGGAGGTTGTAAAAGGGGAATGAGGAGGTGGAATTGCGGATGAATATGATGAAAACACATAAATAAAAACCACAGAAAAATGAAAGTACTCACTGGTGATGAAAAATGCATGGAGTTATATAAAGTTTGTTAAATAGTGATAAAAAACAGATCCTATGGTATTCTCCAGAGTTAACCCACATGAAGAAACACCCAAAACAGCTGGGGATATAGCTCAGTTGTGGCTCTACCTTTTCAAATCTAGCAATGTAAAAAGAAGTAAAAATAGAACATTCTAATAGATATCATTCTACATTTTATATCAGTGTATACATATAAATACCCATATATAAACATCTAGTTAAAAAAAAAAGCCATGTGATTATAGACTTAGGGACTGTGCCTGCTTCATTCATTTAACACAGCATACCTGGCTTCTGTGTCCAACTTCAGTGACATCTAAATTTGCTTTGAATACCTGCTGTTGGCTGTTAATACATGATATTGTATTATTTTCTTTCTTCCATAGTCTATGTGTTGAATTCCCAAACCCTAATGTGAGTATATTTGGGCCTTTATGAATATAATTAAGTTTAAAGGATGTTTTTAAAAGGCTAAGTCTTGATCCTGTAGGATAACTAACTCTCATCATAAAAGATAAGAGGGAGCTGCCTTCTCCTCACCTTGCAGGGCACAGAGAGAAATCAGAACTCAGGAATTCAACTTAATTTCAGATTTCTGGCTTCTAGATCTTTCAGAAATTAACACATTTCCACCTCTCCCTTTAAAACATAAACAAAAATGAAACAAAACATACCCCAGGATCTCACTGTGTAGATTAGGATTGTCTGAGATTGGAGATCCTCCTGCCTTAATCCCCCAAGTACTGGGACTGCAGGTATGCACTCTAGGTTAGCTTGAGAAACACATTTTTGCTTGTTGATAAGTCTGCCTTATCAGACTTACTATATTTTGTCATGACAACTCAAGGTTACTATTGTAGTTTGTTTCTTATTTTTTGCTTTGCTATTATAAAAAATATACATAGTGAAAATGACCATCCTACTTAAAGTAGTCTACAGATTGAGTGCAATTTCCATCAAAATCCTAATACATTTCCTCACAGAAATTGAAAGGACATTTTTCAACTTCATATGGAAACACACACAAAAAACCTAGTACAGCTACAAAACTCCTGAATAATAACAAAGCTGCTGTTCGTGCTTTCTGATAAGCCAGAGATGCACACTGGAAAAAAGTACAGCATCTTCAACAAATGGTGCTAGCTGAATGCAAATAGATCTATACTTATTACTCTACATAAAACTCAACTTCTAATGGATCAAAGACCTCAACATAAGGTCAGATACATGAAATTCAATAGAAGAGAAAGTGGGGAATAGTCTTGAACTCATTGGCACAGGAGATTTCCTGAAAAGAACACTGATAGCACAGGTACTAAGACCAACAATTTACTAATGGGACTTCATAAAATAGAGAAGTTTCTACCTGAGTCATCAAATAATAGAGGTGCAATAGCCACAACTTCATGATATTTAGTAATAGCAAGGCCATGTCCCCTGCATAGCCTTGAACTTACTTTCCTCTATTTGTAATGGTTGATCAAAAGAGTTACTGAGCTGCTTTTGCCCCAGGCTTATTGTTGACATTTGAAGACAGGAATCATCTTGTACATGGTGTGCTGTTGACATGCTTCTAGTTATCATTAGTGGTTTCTGGGTATCAAATATCAGTATCCCTCTCTGACACTGTAGTAGTAACCCTCAAAGACCCAGTTTCAACCTTAAGAGCTTCTCCTAGAACCTATAAAACATGTACTACATTTACAAGACAGTCAATGCAAACAGCTTTGAAGCCTGTTCATTTCTTATAAGTGAGTTATTTTACTACACGGTTATTGGGTCAATTTTAGTATTCTCTTCATAAGCAAATCTTCAATTTAGGGTACAGTTTTTGTAGTTCCTTTGGGTTGGAGTGTAGCTCAGTGGTAGAATATGTTTGCCATTATTTCAATCTCTGGACAACCTCCTCCCCAAAGGGACTTAATTCATAGTATCAGTCATTTTGAAAGAAAAATTTCAAGTATGCAGCATAAAGATTATCTTATAATTACTTGGTATTTGTTTGTTTCTTTGAGACAAACATGTGTTTTTTCTTTGAGACAAACATGTGTTTGTCTCATGGTTCATGTTGTGATGGCCTCCATCAGCCAACTTTCCTCTTTCTGCCCTCCCCCAACCCCCGTTCCAAGGTCACAGGCATGCACTACCATGCCAGGCTGCACTACTGAGTTAAAAATTTACATTAAAACTTTATTTATGTACTTATTGTGTCTGAGTGTGGGCTTGCACACTGAACACTGAGTGAGTAAAGTCCAGCAGAAAACTTTCAGAGAGCCTGATGTCACCTTCCATCTTGTGGGTGTGACAAGTGAACTCAACTGTTGGGTTAGGTGGCAATGCCATTGTTTACCAGGAGAGCATTACCATGGCCCTGAACTACCCAGTTGTAAAATGGTAATGTGGTTCTACTTCGGGTCTGGGAAGTTTCAGTTTATGGAGTGCTTGCCTCACTCAAGGAAGCCCTATGTCCAACCTCCAATTTGGCTAAAAAGTGTTCCTTAAGAAAAGTAAGGCATATCACAGAAGGTATTAAGATATAGGTCCTTTTGAATTAGCAACTTGTCCTTTTGTATCTTTATTCAGCAACTTACATTAAATCAGGGTGTATCCTTCTACCTAATTTCTGATAGAATAATGGGCCCATGATGTCCTAACCTAATGAACCGGTGAAAATACCAACTCGCTTGGCAAAGGGGAACCAAAGGCTGAAGAAATGAATAGGTTAAGGATCAGGAGAGTTGCTTGGGTTATCCAGGGGAAACTTGGATGCGTCTCTGAGTTGTGGTCAGTGAAGAGCAGACATGATGATGGTGACTAAGAACACAGAGGGAAGAAGAACAGCTTCTCTTGAGCCTCAACATAAAGTCACTCTAATCTGAAGCTGCTCAGATGGGAGAGACCCATTTTTCTGGGCCTCTGACCCACACACCGGAAGAAGATGGATTTATGCTTATTTAAACCACTATAGTTGTGGTAATTTGTTGCAGTAGTGATAGAAAATCAGTATCATCTTCACTTTTTTCTTTTATAGTTCATGATGGGTTTTGAAACTTGTCCTCAAAAAAATTTTAAAGTAACAATATAGTGTTTATTTTTTTATACATTTCTTTGTGTGCTTTTTTTACTTGCCTCCAAACACTATTATATAGATTTTGGTGTAATTAGAAGAAAAAGGGCAGCTCAGGCCTTCAGGTTTAAAATAGGTTATGAGATAAACATATAAGCCGAGAGAAAAATAAAGTTAGGAAAACAGTGTGAATATCGTTTTTCTGAGACATATATTACTGGTGGGTCTATGACGTATTTCTCAGTCTGAATTTTATGCTTAAAATCTTGAGTATGAATTCCTGGCTGAGATGTTTAATTCAAACAAACCAAAACCACTCAAAGGTCATAAATCAAGCTTCTCCAAAGACTGATGTCATAATATTTGGCTTTTGGGTACAGGTGGCCTGTAGGGTGGCGAGCTCTGCCAGCCAGCTTGAAGTACCCAAGTTAAGAGACTTGGGCACGGCCGCCTAGTGCGCGGTCCAGCAGTTTTGGGCCCTCTCGGCTTCCTCCTTCCGCTGCAGTCACGTGCCGCTGGTCACGTGCCAGACTCTGCTGTCACTTTGCAGCTGTTCCGGCTTCCTCTGTGTGAGGCTCTTAACGTCTCCCCCGGAGTCGCCTTCGTTTTGCTCTAGGTCTCCCGTGGCCTCTGAGGCCTCGGAGCTTGACCGGCGCCTGCCCGTCCGTGCTGCCCTCACTCCCCGAGGCTATCCAGGTGAGGCCGCCTGGGGCCCGTCCACGGCTCCGGAGAGCGGACCGGTGTCCCCGCTGGCCGTGTCAGGGTCTGCGGAGCCGCTGGGCCTTCCCCTCTGCGGGAAGCCGAGAGCGTGCGGGGGTGGGCAGGCTTGAGCCGGGGCCTCGGTCGAGCCGCGGGGTCCGGGGCCTCCCGGGAAGGCTGCGTGTGCCTTTGGGTTCAGCCTTTCCCGGATGGAGCCGGTTCTACCTTGGGACCCGCAGTCTGCGCCGACCTTGCTTGTTTAGTCAACAAGTTCCCACAAAGAGAAATTTAGGTTTCACACTGACTAAGCACATTGGGAACGCGGAATAGAATTTGGGTATGATTTTCTTTTCTTTTTAAACCTCCTTTTGCTCGAAGGCAAGTTTTGGGAATGGAAAGTTAGGTTTTTGCATCTTAGTAAAATGAGGTGTAACTTATCTATTAAGTTGAGGACTGGAATTTTTTTTTTTTTTTGGTAGCTCATTATTTATTTATTATATTTTTCTTGTCAGAATAGACTCCCATTGTTGGCTGGACCTAAGTTGTTTCAGAAATTTCTTTCAATATTGATTTTGAAAATGTCAATTTCTGTTTGAAAGGAAGGCACTGGTATACCACACCTCTTGCTGTATTTTATTTTGAATCAGTAATTTTAAAGAAAGGAATTAATATAATGTCTTTGCAAATAGAAGCATAATAGATGCCAATAAATACCTTAACTGGCCCTTTTTTGTATTTTATTTTTTGTAGAAGAGATTAGAACGTGATTGAATAGATTTAAAGCAGTAGACTTCTGGGTTATTTTTAGCATATTCTAAGCACTGGGTATGATTGCACTAAGGTGGTCGAAGAGTTCTGCTTAATATTCTGGTTAGTTCTGATTTTGCTGTCAGTCTCTTAAGTGGTCATTTTAAAAGTTCAGTGTATATTGAGGCTAATAATTAAAAACTCTTCCCTGGAAAAGAACAAGCCAATAGAAAACCCTTTTATGGAGTGGTAGACAAAATTTGAAATATGTTAATGCTTTTCAGAGCTAGGATATTTAATATTCGAACAAAATGAAATTAATATGGCTGTATTAGTACTAGTAGTTCAAAAAATAAAATGCCTGCTATCCCGTTTTTATCTTGAAGGTCTGTGGATTAACATTCAAAATCATAAAGTTTAGATGACCAAGATGGACATTCGAGGTGCAGTGGATGCCGCTGTCCCAACTAACATCATTGCGGCCAAGGCTGCTGAAGTTCGTGCCAACAAAGTGAACTGGCAGTCTTATCTTCAGTGCGTACTGATTTGTTGTGAGTCATGGATGTCATGTGCATTTGCATCAGGCTTTTTCATGGTCATGCTTCTATGAGAGAAATACTGGAAAAATACTAATAAATTAATTTTAACATTTTCTCCTCTCCATGGCTAGCTGTCTTAGGAAGTCTGCCTGGCATGGTAGGAACAGCTTGGGGAAATAGAACAGTTCATGGTAGTTATTTTATTTTATTATATGTATGTGACTGTTTTTGCCTGCATGTATATATGTGTGCCACATATATGCTAGTGCCCTCAGAGCTTAGAAGAGGGTCTCAGATACCCTGGAACTGGAGTTACAGATGATTGTAATACCCCATGTGTGTTCTGCATGCCATGCCTTTGCAAATCAGAGGATAACCTGGGGTAGAACTGGTTTTCTGGTACTGAAGTTCAAACTGAGGCTGCCAGGCTTGAGTAGTAGGTGCATTTACCTCTTTCCCCATGCCCCCCAGCCACTTCATCAGCTCCTATTTATTCTTTATAATATTTCATCATTTTATTTCATATGGGTTTATTTTAGCAAATTTATAACTGCGTTGCTGAGGGTCAGATTTGAATATGCACATTGAGAAATCAATTAAGAAATCTGTTGCTTATTTTTTGTCTTACACAAAGGTTATGTAGAGTAGCATTTCAAAAGGAAATCATAGTATCAAAACAGACTTCATTAATGATGATAGGAAGATAGGCTTATGAGTGTACAAAAAAAGGATAGCTGATTCCACCATCAGAAGTTACCTGATGCAGTGGTCCTTTGAGTTTTCAAGGATGAAAACCATTTGCTATTTGACCATGTGGCAGAAAAGAGGATTTGTCCAAATACAACAGAAACTGTCCTAAAGGGAAGATTGTGCTGGAAGTTATTTATAGTTTGGAGGTAAGCAGTGGTGAGAACTGAAGCTCACAGCAAGGCAGGGGATGACTGATATTCTGGGTACCTGGGTACCCTTGGAGGAGTTGGGAATGTTCCTGTCACTTGGTGCTTTTCAGGATGATGCTTTTTTTTTTTTTTTTTTTTTTTTTTTTTTTTTTTTTTTTTTTTTTTTTTTTTTTTTTGAGACAGGGTTTCTCTGTGTATCCCTGGCTGGCCTGGAACTCACTCTGTAGACCAGGCTGGTCTCCAACTCAGATATCCTCCTGTCTCTGCCTCCCAGGTGCGCCACCACTGCCCGGCAATTCTTAAGTTTTGAAACCCACAATGTATCTGAAGTCTAAGAAGGTGAACATGTACAGCACATGAATGTGATGGTCAGGTATAGGTGATAGTTCATATTGTAGAATTGCCTTTTCAAAACAGTATATCTTCATGGAGGAGCTTTGAGGAGCCTAGCCTAGAGTGCTTATACAATGAGTGTGAATGTAATATGCACTGTACCACTGCAAGAACCAAAATGCCAAGTCTCCTGAAGGTCACTGCTAAGGCTACTTAGCCTGGAGTAGATGACCTAGTTTACTGCTTGATGGATTGTTTGCGTTCAGTGTAAGAGGTGGGTGTGTTCATAGGTAGAAGTGGTAGTGGTAGTGTTAAGATTGTTAGAATGCTCAGAGCTGGACAGATTTGAGAATGATAGTGCTCAATTTGACATATGTGAGTGAAAGATGTCTAGGATGACATCCATATTCCTGTTTTAAAGGACCTGGTATATTGTAGGGCCAGCCACTAAAGGACTAGCAAAGAAAGATGTACACTCAATTTTTCCCCATTGGTCAATGTGTAATCATTTAAATCCTGTGAACTCCTGACTTCTTTGGTCTAGAAAGCTTTTAGATTAGAGGACAAGGAGACGCATGCTTGTAGAGCCTGACTGTCTGTGATGTAAACAGAAGAGTGTTGATCATAAAGCACTAGCTGGGCAACAGAACGTCTGGCTTGCTTTTGGAGTGATTTTCAGTTGTGTACTTTTCCATTCCTGAAGCTTTGTTCCTACATACATCTTATTTTCTTTTTCCTAGTTTGACTTTTATTTTGCTGACTGAGTTATAGGTTTCTTTTGTAAGCCCTCTCTGCTCTGCATGTTTATGTGCAAATGTTTCTCAAATATGGCCAAATGTTTGATCTTGAGCCTTCTGATATGAGAACACTAGTGGGCATGAAATGCCCTGAAAGGACAGTTACATGCTAGATATGACATACATAATCAGTAGATCATGTGCCATGACATCTACGGAAGATATAAAATCTGTAGGGGAGTTATCTTGTGCCAAAGTCCAATATGCTTTTGCCCTCATGAGTTAATATGCTGTGAAAATACAATGTATTGTGGGCTGGAGAAACAACTGAGTGGTTAAGAGCACTGACTGGTCTTCCAGAGGTCCTGAGCTCAATTCCCAGCAACCACATGGTGGTTCATAATCGTATGTAATGGGATCTGATGCCCTTTTTTGGTGTATCTGAAGACAGCGACAGTGTACTTACATAAAACAAATAAGTCTTTTAAAAAAAGAATGTTTATGTATTTAATAAAATGTATTTGTATTTGATTAAGCTTTTACTTAACTAGGCAGTATAAAAATACAAGTGGGGATGGGTTTGTGTTTGTCAAACAGGAATTCAGCAGAAGCATGTGTTAAGGATACAAGAATCACAACACACTAATAGACCCTTACAAATTAAATATAAACTATGCTAAGTATTAAGTGAAGAAATCTGATATATGCACACATACATAGATGTAAAGCAAAAGGAGATACATGACAAGGAAGGAGTATATAGCTGTGTAGGAGCTATAGTGGAAGTCTTCAGAACACATGAAGAGCCTCACAGAAATAACCCAGGCAGAAGGAATGGGGACTGCAGTGTCAGAGCTTAGGCTTGAATGCGTAGTGACTAGAGGCTTCAAGTAGTTTATTGTGGTTCAGTTTCTTGTAGGGAGAGTATGTGTCTTGAAGTGAGTCATTTGGAAACTTGCAGGGTTGTTCTACTGTCATGTCTTATCAAGGAGGGCCTGGATTTAGACTTTAGTATTTGGGGGTGGTGGTGGTTCTTGTGACATACCTGAGTCCTTGATGAATAGAGCAGCTAGAAGGGTTAAGCTATCTTGGAATTGGAGATGACGGGTTCAGTGATGATGCTGCTGAATCTGTTTTTACTTGGAAGTAAGAGATAGCTGGAGATGATTTAGTGGAGAGAGGAAGATTGGATTCTCTTGAATCTCTAGAAAGGAGTTCAGGAAGAAAAGCAAAGTTTTAAGGGTTAATAGTTGGATACACCTGAAGAACAAAAAGCCAATGGTGAAGGAACTCGGAGAAAAATGGGATCTAGGATGATTTTGGAGAGGACAGATCATAATGGAGAGGCTATTTTTCTTCCCTTTTCTTTTTTCCTTTTTTTCCTTTTTTTTTTTTAAGACAAGGTCTCACTATGCAGTTCGGGTTGTCCTGAAACGTATTATATACATATTATATAGACCAGGGTGGCTCTGCCTCTGCTTTTATGTGCTGGGATTAAAGGCATGAGCCACTATGCCTGGCTAAGGAGAGGTTATTTTTCAAAGAGAAGGAAGATGACTGTATTCTCAACTGGAAGAGAAAAAAATGCCAGGAAGTGACTGTAGAACTTGATTGTAAATTGGCTTTGGCCAAAATGAGTTGAAGGCCAAGCAAATATGTTGGGCTTAGGATAGGGAGAAATTAAGAGTGAGACTTTGAATAAAAGAGGTGACATTTTATTGAACTCTTGTAGTGGGCCAGGTACTGTATTAATTGCATCTTGATTATGTAGTTCTGTCCTTTATAACAGGCCCTTTAAAAGTCATGTGGTTCTTGTTCTTTTGGTTAGGTAAATTAATCCAGACTATATGGATTAAGTCAATCAGTAAGTGGTAGAGCTAAACATTTGGATAATGACAAGGCTCTTTAGTTAGCACTTGCCCCTTATAACTATCAAAAGACAAATTTCAATGAACTAAAAGATGCTTACTGGTTTCCTTTGTGTTTCTATAGTCAGGGAATACTATTCCATAAAATGAGGTGTTTTCTGATGGACTGACCACAGGAAGTTAGTTTTAATGGGTAAGGTGAGCATAAAGATCAGAAAACTCTTGTCTAAGTTACTGTCCTAAGATGGGGATGGAGAGCCAGAATAGCAGTATTGGTTATGGTTAGGTTAGTCAGGTGTTGTTTTTTGGTTAGGATATAAGCACAGGATGCTCCTTACTGTGCCCATTGACACTACACGGTTTGGGAAATTAGTCTGCTGTCTTTTCTGGTTGTGTTAGACTCTTTAGTTCTGTGGGGACCAATACAGGAACCTAGTACAAAACAGTGGCCCCTTGTAATTTTCTAGAATACACCAGTGAGGAAGGAAAAGTATTTCAAATTTCTGTGCCTCTCACAGTGGCTGCTCAGGACTTACTGAACAGAATAATAATTCATTCTTACTTTCTAGGGGGCAGATGATTTCTGCTGAAGATTGTGAATTTATTCAAAGGTTTGAAATGAAAAGAAGTTCTGAGGAGAAGCAAGAGATGCTTCAAACTGAAGGCAGCCAGGTGATTCTTACTTTTGTTGTATAATGAGCACTTATGTCCCTATCATTATAAAGTCTGGAAAGGCCTGGGGGTGTAGCTCAAGTGTTACAAGAAAGACCATGGATTCAATTTCCAGTCTCAAACTGCAACATAAAAATTAAAATTCTAGAAAACTTTTAATAACTATGTAGTAGCATATTGCATGTATGTTATTAACATTAGTACTAACTACTTTTTGCCTTGTTAGGGATAAAACCCATTGGGTTTTTGCTTGCTTAGGCAAGTACTCTACCAGTGAGTTACACCCCAGCCTTTATTATGAGGAGGCAAGATTATGTTAAATTGTGCTTAGCTGACCTCCAGTTTGTGATCCTCCTACAAAATACCTGGAACTACAACACTATGCCGTTTTAGCAATCTCTTTAATACAGTTTTGAGTTCCTTCTTTTTTCTTTACTTTTTGCAGTACTGAGGATTAAACATGCTGATGCAAGTTTTCTACAGTTACACTTAGGCCTCTTTTGAAACCTTTAAAAAATATTTGTTTATTTATTTTATTTTATATATATGAGTGTTATGCCTGCATGTAAGTACAGTCCAGTACATGTGTGCATGGTTCCCATGGAGCCCAGATGAGGAAGTTGGGTCCCTTGAGGTACAAACAGTTAAGCTGCTATGTGGGTCCTAGGAATGGGACAGGGTCCTTTTCAAGAGCAACAAATGCTCTTAACCTCTGAGCCTTCTCTCCAGTCTTTTTTTTTTCTCTCCCTTCCTTTTTTACTTCAAAACTTTATTTTCTTTTTGGAGATAAGATTTTACTAAGTTGCAAAGCTAACCTTGAACTCACTCTGTAGTCCAGGCTTCTCTTGAACCTATAATCCTCCTGGCTTAGTCTTTTGCGTGGCTATGATTATGTGCTTGTACAACTAAGCCCAGATGAATGCCATCTGAGTGTGTGGGATGGAAGTCACTTTTTTGAAATATATGCAGTTTTCAAACTTGTTAATTTTTTTTACATTATCAGTAGTAATATTTGAAATGCTTAATTTAAGTAAAATATTTGAATTTGTAACTGAAAGGGGCACCAGGACTTAACATTTTTTCTCATTAAGTATTTATAACTATTCTGAGCTTTTTTGAGTCCCCTGTATTTTAATCTAAAATATTTTGGTATTGCCCCCTTTCTCTCTCCCTTTCCTTCCCTCTTACTCTTCACGCACACACTTATACACACTTATACTTACATACACACACCCTTTAAAAAATTTTTTTTCTTTCTTAAAGAGGTGGTGGTGCTAGCATTGAACCTAGGGCATCATGTATGCTAAGCTCTTGTTCTGCCTCTGAGCTGCACTCCTGGTCCCCTCATACCATCTCTGTATAGATATATCCATTGGTAATTTGCCATATTTATATCAAAGATGGGTTTCTATTTATTATTTCTTTTTAAATTGTTTTAGAACTTTTTATATATGATAATTTAAGTTTTTATATAGTTAATTTGTCTTTGTAATTTATATTATTAAATAACTATAAAAAAAGCATTATTCACCTGATAGTTTTTCTGTTTAAGAGACCAGTGTTATCACTTAGTGCTTTCACTTCATTCTTGAGACTTTTTTTCGCCTACATTCTTGCTAATGCAAATAATGGCTTTTAAAAGTAATTCTAAGCTGGGCACAGTGTCACTTGGCTTTAATTGCCAGCACTCAGGAGGCAGAATTAGGCAGATCTCTATGAGTATGAGGCCAGCCTGATCTACATAGTGAGTTCTAGGACAGCTAGAGCTACATAGCTCTGCTGAAGACTGAATTTATTTAAAGGTTTGAAGAAGAGAAGTTCTGAGGAGAAGCTCTGTCTTCTCCTTGGAAGAAGTTCTGTCTCAAAAGAAACAAAAATCTGGAGTTATCTATTAAGTGGATGAATCATAAAATGCTTGAAACCAATACTTTACATACTTCGGTAATTTCTGTTTTTTATCCTGTTACAAGGAGTTTTGAGGTGAACAGTATTAATAGTTGCCTGATATTAAGTTCTATGAACATGATTGTTGATCACATAATTTAAACATTTGTAAGGCTTTTGATATACATTATTAAGATTCCCTCTTGATTGACCCCAATTTTTCATGCCTACCAGTACTATATGAATCACTGTATGATGAAAGGAGTAAACAAGTTCTTTTGGATTCCAGTATCTGGTGTGGTGGGCATTTTATGTTAATGCCATGAAATCAGCACCTGCTGTTAATCAAACAAAATGGCAGTATATTAAATATTACATTGAGGATTATATATGGAATTTTTTTTACTAAGAGATTACAGTTTAATATTTGATTAAATTATCTAAGTATTTTTACTTTTAACTTGGACAGTATTATAAAGGTTATTTTAGAAATGCTATTGTATGCTTAGATTTTTCAAAACCTACTTTTACTTAGGGTTCTAAACACTTCAACGTCCCTTCTAGCCCACTGACCAGGGGTAGGGGAAAAAGAAGGCTTATAGGAAAAGGGAGTTGTGGACCTGTTTAGAAGTAGTTCTTTTAGGGCAATTCCACTCTTTATTGTCAGGATACCAGCAGTTCAGTCCAATAACAAACCCCAAACACAAATCCCCCAAGCAACCGTCCAGTCCAATAGCAAACACCAAATACATATCAGTAGCAGCAGCTTTATCCAGCAGAAACTGCAAGGTTCTACTGAATTGAGACAGTGGAAGGAGCAAGAATCAGTCAGAACACCATGAGGTGTTCTTTGGTACATTTCTCTCTATGGTACGAAGACCAGTGAAGGCCAGCAAAGTGTTGCACAACTAAAGAAGACCAGTGAAGCTAGTGAAGACCAGTGAAGTGTTGCAAGGTGTAGCAATGCAAGAGCATCTTCTCACTGTCTGTGGGGTTATGTTTAAATTCTTTCTAAGCATCCAGCAAAGTATGATATACCCTCTCATGTGTCTGCTTGAGCAAAACATCCTCTCACAAGACAGCTTCTAGGAAAAACATCACGAGACCTCTCACAAGACAGTTTCCAGAAAAGCTTCACATGACACAACTGAGTTTCCAAAGAAACCAGAAATTTCCACTTCATGCTATGTAATTTAAAAATTCTGTTCCATATAGTATGTGGACTATGTGTCAATGGAATATGAATGTGTATATATATATATATATATATATATATATATATATATATATACACATGTATATGTATATGTATATGTATATGTATATACATATAGACACACATATATATGTATATATACATATATATAGGATGTCTATATGTGTATATGTATGTACATATGTATGTGTGTGTATATCTCAGTTACACACCACACACATGCACACACATACACATTAGATACAGTAAGTTCTAGAAGAATATGACTTTGATAAGGTATCATTTTCTTGTTGCTTCCTACGTGGAGGATTTACTGATTGGGTACTGAATAGATTCTTGTCAATCTGTATTGCCTTAGAGTATGCAAGGATTTTCAAACTGTGACTCCAAACTTGTTATTGAATTGTGTTACTTATGCAAAGTCATACTTTTTGGGATGATTTAAAAGACTTACATGAAGTAGTTTTAATTGTGCTTTATTTGACTTACATGCTGAATTTAGAACCTGGCACCCAAATAAGATGCTGTTCTGCTACCTATCACATTTTCTTATGCAGAGCTGTGCTTGGGTGAAAGGGTCCAAGTGTAGTCAGACTATGATGATGATCTTAGGAAAATTGTCAGATACCATGTTTTTGGTTCCAATTCTTACTGTATTTCAGAGAGATCCATATTGTTGATACGCTGTAAAGTATAGTAGACCAGGGCTTTCTCATTACAATCTCCAGTACTCTTGATTGTTCTGCTTCCAAGTTAATCTCAAAAATAATGAATAAATATATATTAGAATCATTTTTAGACTTTAATTGTCTATAAGATGTTATGCTATTATGCTGTTCTGAGTAATCAAGAGTGATAATGGCTAGGTGGGTATCCTTAAAAACAGCAAGTATTTTAAAGCTTATCATTATAAACAGTCAAAAAATGTGACACAAGTCATGGCGAAGTCCTCAGGTCTTATTGTAATGTGTGTAAAAAGTACATATTTTCTATAATTGGCTATCTAATATTATTTCTGTCTTGTTCTATGAAACATAATATTTTATAGAAGTGCCATTAAAATTGTAAAAAAAAAATGAAAATAATGTGCTGGTGTAGTGGTACTTTTAATTCCAGTACCTTGGGAGTACAAGGGAATTTCTGAGCTTGTGGCCAGCCTATTCCACATAGTGAAGACTAGGATAGCCAGGGTTGCATAGTGAGATGCTGTTTCAAATTTTAAAAAAGTGGAGAATAATAACATTAATTTGATGTTTTGCAGTGTGCTAAAACCTTTATAAATCTGATGACACACATCTCCAAAGAGCAGACGGTGCAGTACATACTAACCATGGTTGATGATATGCTGCAGGTGAGAACATTCTTTCCATGGTTGATAATATGCTGCAGGTAAGAATATTCTTTGGGGACTTGCTGTTTTATACTTTATAGTAACAGCAGTTCAAAAAGGCATCATTTCCAGGTAAAATGAGGTAAGGAGTAACCTTTTACAAGTATTCTTTCAAATTCTTACTATAGTACAATTTTCAGAAGTTGCACTGCTAGGTAAAGAATAACTGCATTTGTATCTGTGTTAAGTGATGGCCCAGTGTTCTACTTTGAATTTTCATTAGCAGCATGTGAGAGTTGTGGTTCTCTGCAGCCTTGCTGGCAGAGGACTTTGTCAGGTGGTTTCATTTTTCCTTATTTGAAATGATATATGAGGTTGAATATTTTCTGATATTTTTAAAGGGAACTTTTAAAATACCATCTTTGAATTATTTGTCTACTTTGTCTACTTTATATTTCTGTCTGGCTTAGATCCATTTTATTTTATTTTACTTTATTTTATTTTATATATATGGGTGTTTTGCTTGTATGTTTTTGTATCACTTATATGACTGCAGAGGCCAGAACAGGGTGTTTGAATCAATAGAACTGGAATTGTCCTGTGGGTTATTAGCAACTATCTTTCCAGTACCAAGTTGTTTGCTTTTTCCATAAATCTGCAGAATTCATTATGAACCCATGAGAAGTATATCTGTATTTATAGTATAGTTTTTTCTTGTTTGTATTTTAATTTTGTCTATGCTTATGTTGTTTTTTGCATGGTAAAAAAATTATTTTGTGTCTAATTTTGTTGTTATTCTTTGGCTTTTTGAGACAGGGTCCTTATGTATCTGGTCTGAGATTTCACTATGTAGCCTTGAGTTCATGGCAGTCCTCTGCTTAGCATTCCAAGTACTGAGATTACAGGAGTGAGTTGAACATAACTGGATCTTAGTCTAGTTGATTACTTTTTGTTTTGTTTAATTGATGTAGGATCTTCTTTGTACCCTAGGATAGCTTTAAATTCTAGATGGTCCTGCCTGAATCTGTTGAATGCTGGAATGAAAAGTGTGTGCCATCTTAGCCAGCCTAACATTAGTCTGTCTGTCTCTGTCCTTTCCTCCCCACCTCCTTTCTTCTTCCCTTCCTCTTCACTTCTCTATCCTTCTCTCCCTTCTAACTCCCCTCTCTTTCTTCCTGTGATCAGCATGACCTTGCTCTGAATCCAGTTATTTTTTTTTTGTTTCAATGACTGGCAGGCATGTTATAGCAACAATATGAAGTATCTGGGAGGCATGGAACAAAATGGGAGGGGCAAACCTCAACAATATATGTAATTATTCATATATATATATATATACACATATACATATATAAATAAAATATTTATTTGTTTTATTTTGCTTACATGTATGTCTGTGTACCATATGGTGCCTGGTGGCAGTGGAGGCCAGAGGAGAGTATTGCATTCTCTAGGACTGTAGTTATGAACTTCCAAGCTAGTGCTGGAAATTGAACCCCTGTCTTAATGGCAAAGTCATATGGTGGGTACACCATATGGCACATGCTCTTACCCATTGAGCCATCTCTCCAGTTAATTATCATATTTTGAAAATACATTCCTTTATGAAATTTACTGATGCTCTCTTTGTTAGTGTTCTGTAGTTGTTTATGTATGAAGTTTGGTATATATCCAGTATACTTTCTTGATGTTATGGTGATGGTTTTTAAAAAATTTTATTATTTGTTTATTTAGGTTAATCATCAACTTGATACATTCTGTAATCACTTGGAAAGGTAGTCTCAGTGAGGGATTATCTAGATCATTTTTCCTATGGACATATTTGTGTAGGATCACCTAGGTTATGTAAGTTGACCTGCCCACTGAGAATGGGATCAAACCTAGGCAGGGAATCCTGAACTTTATGAGTGAAGAAAGTGATTGAACACTAGCATACACACTTTAATTTATTCTCTTGGCTCTTGACTCTGGATATGTGACGAGGCTTTTCAAGTTCTTGCCACTGTTACCTAATAATGACAGAGACAAATTATATGTGTACGGTAGAAAAAAATTATACATTAATGGAATATACAATAAACAGGTGAGAAGCAGTATATAATCATTATGTGCTTGGTTTTCTTTTAGGAAAATCACCAGCGTGTCAGCATTTTCTTTGACTATGCAAAACGAAGCAAGAGCACTGCCTGGCCATACTTTCTGCCAATGTTGAACCGCCAGGATCCCTTTACTGTTCATATGGTAAATTTTCAATTGATCACATTCTTTTCCTTTGTATATTTTATTCTTTTCCTTTTACTGTGACAAAATAACTGAAAAGAAGCAGCATCAGAGAGAAGAGATTTACTTCATCTCAGTGTTCTAAGGAGTTATAACCCATCGCAGTGGTCAAGGTAAGTTGCTCTGTGGTAGTAGGAAGAGGTACCAGGTCCAGGTTATAAAACTTGAAGTCCTACCCTCAGTGACTTACTTCCTCCAGTGAGACTTCTATTCCTAAAGGTTTTAGAACTTTGCAAAACAGTACATCTAGCTGTGAACCAGGTACTCAACACAGGAGCCTGGGGGGACATTGCATATTCAAATGATTCATATACCATATGTGAAGGCAGTTTATTTTTTAAACTGGCAAACATAAGGAATAAACCTAGGTTGGTTGTGACTTGATAACTTACCTGTTCCCAGAGGAGCGACTACTTTCTTAATGGTACTGAGTAAAGAGGGGCTGATTGGGAGCTTGTGTTGGTCTGAGTCAGTTATAAAGTTTACTAAATGAATGCATTCATTATGTCATTGTACATGGTGAGTTTACATGTGCAAACAGCTCTCAAGATTGCCTACAGCAAGAAAAATCACATCTTATGTAGAAATTAAATGTTTTGAGATAACTATAGTGTTTTAATTTTTTATTCTTAATATCTTGAACCTCTTGCTTTAAACTTAGCTTTAAGGACTACAGTTAGGACTTCAACACTGAAGAGTCTTTTATGGTGTCACTGAAAACATAAAAACAAAAAAGACTGAGAGAATTGGTCTGAGCCCAAGCAATCCTACTGTTTCCACTATGGAGTGGGTTTCAGCCTTAAAAATATCTTTCATTCTAAAGTCAAGGACCACTGTCAGTGAAACATTTCTGTGCAAGTGTGTTCCCTTGCCTTCCCACATGTGTGTTCTTGTATATGTACCTAAATTTATATGTTTTTCTACTCATACTTTATGTTATAGATATTTTTTAAAAAGAACTTCCAAAAAAAGATAAACAATAAAACCTCAAAACAAACAAAAGAGTCACAAGAAAGCTACATTTTTTTAGGAGTAATGTTTTAAAAACCAATAATATATTTTCATTCCCCCTCCAAGTTGTAGAGGTTTGTTACCATTGTCTGGTGTAGTTTAAAAGTCTTCATACTGTTATAACTTGATGTAGCTCTAGTTAGAGCATCATTATTAAAAGTGAAGACATAGCTAGATCAACTTTTTGATGTTGTATTGCTGGAGCATACATGTTTGGCAAGTACTCTTCCACTGAGCTAAGTTTCCAGACTGCAGATAACTTTTCTCCTTAAAGATAGTCTCATGTAAGCCAGGCTGGCCTCCAACTATCTAAATAGCTGTGAATGATCTTAAACAACTAATCCTCCTGTTCCCAGCTCCCTAGACCAAGTCTGCTTCCATACCTATTTTATGATGCTAGACCCAGGGCTTCCTGAATGCTAGGAAAATACTCTTCCAACTGAACTATATTTTCTGGGTCCCTAAGTAATCTTAATTTAAATTGCTCTTGGTTAATTTTTTGTTTGTTTGTTTGTTTGTTGTTTTTTATTAGATATTTTCTTTATTTACATGTCATATGATATCTCCTTTCCTAGTTTTCCCTCCAAAAAACAAAAAAGCAAAAACCAAAAAACAACAACAAAACCAAACCCCTGTTCCCTCTCCCCTCCCCCTGCTCGTCACCCCAGCCTCTCCAGCTTCCTGGCCCTGGCATTCCCCTACACTAGGGCATAGAACCTTCACAGGACCAAGGGCCTCTCCTCCTATTGACCGACTTGGCCATCCTCTACTATACATATGCTGCTGGAGCCATGAGTCCTACCATGTGTACTCTTTGGTTGGTGGTTTAGTCCCTGGGAGCTCTGAGGGTACTAGTTAGTTCATATTGTTGTTCATCCTAAGGGGCTGCAAGCCTTTCATCTCCTTGGGTCCTTTCTCTAGCTCCTTCATTGGGGACCCTGTACTCAGTCCAATGGATGGCTGTGAGCCTCTACTTCTGTATTAGTAGGGTACTTTCAGAGCCTCTCAGGAGACAGCTATATATCAAGCTGAATTGCCCTTCCTTCAATTTCTGCTCCATAGTTAGTCTCTGCAAGTCCTTCCATGGGTATTTTGTTCCTCCTTTTAAGAAGGAATGAAGTATCCATATTTTGGTCTTCCTTTTTCTTGAGTTTCTTGTGGTTTGTGGATTGAACTTTGTGTGTTCTGATCTTCTGGGCTAATATCCACTTATCAGAGAGTGCATACAATGTGTATTCTTTTGTGATTGGGTTATCTCACTCAGGATGATATTCTCCAGATCCTAAGATTTCCCTAAGAATTTCATAAATTCATTGTTTTTAATAGCTGGGTAGTACTCCATTATGTAGATGTACCACAATTTCTGTATCCATTCCTCTGTTGATGGACATCTGGGTTGTTTCCAGTTTTTGGCTATTATAAATAAGGCTGCTATGAACATGGTGGAGCATGTGTACTTATTACATGTTGGAGCATCTTCTGGGTATATGCCCAGGAGTGGTATAACTGGGTCCTCTGGTAGTACTATGTCCAATTTCCGGAGGAACCACCAAACTGATTTCCAGAGTGGTTGTACCAGCTTGCAATCCCACCAGCAATGAAGTAGTGTTCCTCTTTCTCAACAACCTCTCCAGCATCTGCTGTCACCTGAGTTTTTTTTCCTAGCCATTCTGACTGGTGTGAGGTGGAATCTCAGGATTGTTTTGATTTGCATTTCTCTGATGACTAAGGATGTTGAACATTTCTTTAGGTGCTTCTCAACCATTTGGTATTAGTCAGTTGAGAATTCATTGTTTAGCTCTGTACCCCATTTTTTAATAGGGTTATTTGGTTCTCTGGAGTCTAGCTTCCTGAGTTCTTTGTATATATTGGATATTAACCCTCTATCAGATATAGGATTGGTAAAGATCTTTTCCCAATTTGTTGGTTGCCGTTTTGTCCTGTTGACAGTGTCTTTTGCCTTACAACATAAAGTTGTTTTGCAACTTTATGAAGTCTCATTTGTCAATTCTTGATCTTAGAGCAGAAGCTATTGGTGTTCTGTTCAGGAAATTTTCTCCTGTGCCTATATGCTCGAGCCTCTTCCCCACTTTCTTTTCTATTAGTTTCAGTGTATCTGGTTTTATGTGGAGGTCCTTGATCCACTTGGACTTGAGCTTTGTACAAGGAGATAGGAATGGATCGTTTTGCCTTCTTCTATTTGCTAACCACAAGTTGAGCCTGCAACATTTGTTGAAAATGCTGTCTTTTTTCTACTTGATGGTTTTAGCTCCTTTGTCAAAGATCAAGTGACCATAGGTTTGTGGGTTCGTTTCTGGGTCTTCAGTCCTATTCCATTGATCAACCTGCCTGTCACTGTACCAATACCATGTATTTTTTTTTTTTAATCACAATTGCTCTGTAGTACAGCTTAAGGTCCAGGATGGTGATTCCACCAGAGGTTCCTTTATTGTTGAGAATAGTTTTAGCTATCCTGGGTCTTTTGTTATTCCAGATGAATTTGCAAATTGCTCTTTCTAAGTCTGTGAAGAATTGAGTTGGAATTTTAATGGGGATTGCTTTGAATCTGGCAAGATGACCATTTTTACTATATTAATCCTGCCAATCCACGAGCATGGGAGATCTTGCCATCTCTGATTAAGTGACCATCTTCTGAGATCTTCTTCAATTTCCTTCTTCAGAGACTTGAAGTTCTTGTCAAACAGATCTTTTACTTGCTTAGTTAGAGTCACACCAAGGTATTTTATATTATTTGTAACTATTGTGAAGGGTGTTGTTTCCTTCATTTATTTCTTCGCCTGTTTATCCTTGGTGTCGAAGAAGGCCACTAATTTGCTTGAGTTAATTTTATATCCACCTACTTTGCTGAAGTTGTTTATCAGGTTTAGGAGCTCTCTGGTTGAATTTTTGGGGTCACTTAAGTATACTGTCATATCACCAGCAAATAGTGATAATTTGACTTCTTCCTTTCCAATTCGTATCCCTTTGATCTCCTTTTGTTGCCTAATTGCTCTGCTAGGACTTCAAGTACAATATTGAATATGTAGGGAGAGAGTAGGCAGTCTTGTCTAGTCCCTTATTTTAGTGGGATTGCTTCAAGTTTCTCTCCATTTAGTTTGATGTTGGCTACTGGTTTGCTGTATATTGCTTTTACTGTGTTTAAGTATGGGCCTTGAATTTCTGATCTTTCCATGACTTTTATCATGAAGGGATGTTGGATTTTGTCAAATGTGTTCTCAGCATCTAATGAGATGATCATATGTTTTTTTTTCTTTGAGTTTGTTTATATAGTGAATTATGTTGATAGATTTCCTTATATTGAACCATCTCTGCATCTCTAGGATGAAGCCTACTTGATCATGGTGGATGATCATTTTGATGTGTTCTTGGATTTGGTTTGCATGAATTTTATTATTTTTGGATTGATATTCATAAAGGAAATTGGTCAGAAGTTTTCTTTCTTCATTAGGTCTTTGTGTGGTTTAGGTATAAGAGTAATGGTGGCTTCATAGAATGAATTGGGTAGAGTACCTTCTGTTTTCTATTTTGTGGAATAGTTTGAGGAGATTTGTATTAAGTCTTCTGTGAAGGTTTGATAAAACCCTCCACTAAACCCATCTGGTCCTGGGCTTTTTTTGGTTGGGAGACTATTAATGACTGTTTCTATTTCATTAGCAGATGTGGGACTATTTAGATCATTGATGTGATCTTGATTTAACTTTGGTACCTGGTATCTGTCTAGAAAATTGTCCACTTCTTCCAGGTTTTTCCAGTTTTGTTGAGTATAGGCTTTTGTAGTAGGATCTCATGATTTTTTTTGGATTTCTTCAGTGTCTGTTGTTACGTCTCCCTTTTCATTTCTGATCTTGTTAATTAGGATTCTGTCTCTGTGCCCTCTAGTTAGTCTGCCTAAGGGTTTATCTACTTTGTTGATTTTCTCAGAGAACTAGCTCCTGGTTTGGTTGATTCTTTGTATAGTTCTTTTTGTTTCTATTTGGTTGATTTCAGCCCTGAGTTTGATTATTTCCTGTCTTCGACTCCTCTTGGGTAAATTTGCTTCTTTTTGTTCAAGAGCTTTCAGATGTTCTGTCCAGCTGCTAGTGTATGCTCTCTCCAGTTTCTTTTTGGAGGCACTTAAAGCTATTAGTTTTCCTCTTAAGACTGCTTTCATTTTGTCTTAAGTTTGGATATGTTGTGGCTTCATTTTCATTAAACTCTAGAAAGTCTTTAATTTCTTTATTTCTTC
>NW_022196896.1:34673801-34689088 GCF_008632895.1 Mastomys coucha
ATTGAGAGTTTTGCTGGGTATAGTAGTCTGGGCTGGAATTTGTGTTCTCTTAGGGTCTGTATGACATCAACCCAGGATCTTCTGGCTTTCATATTCTCTGGCGAGAAGTCTGGTGTAATTCTGATAGGTCTCCTTTATATGTTACTTGACTTTTTTCCTTCACTGCTTTTAATATTCTTTCTTTGTTTTTGCATTTGTTGTTTTGACTATTATGTGGCTGGAGGAATTTTTTTTCTGGTCCAGTCTATTTGGAGTTCTATAGGCTTCTTGTATGTCCATGGGCATCTCTTTCTTTAGGTTAGGGAAGTTTTCTTCTATAATTTTGTTGAAGATATATTTAATGACTCTTTGATTTGAGAATCTTCACTCTCTTCTATATGTATTATCCTTAGATTTGGTCTTCTCATTTTGTCCTGGATTTCCTGGATGTTTTGAGTTATAAACTTTTTGCATTTTGTGTTTTCTTTGACTGTTGTGTCAATGTTTTCTATGGTATCTTCTGCACCTGAGATTCTCTCTTCTATCTCTTGTATTCTGTTGGTGATGCTTGCATCTGTGGTTCCTGACTTCTTTCCTAAGATTTCTATCTCCAGAGTTATCTTTCTTTGTGATTTCTTAGCTTTTTCTACTTCCATTTTTAGGTCCTGGATGGTTTTGTTCAATTCCTTCACCTGTTTTTTTGTGCTTTCCTGTAATTCTTTAAGGGATTTTTGTGTTTCTTCTTTAAGGGCTTATACCTCTTTACCTGTGTTCTCCTGTATTTTTTTAAGGGAGTTATTCATGTCCTTCTTAAATTCCTCTATCACCATCGTGAGATTTGATTTTAGATCCAAATCTTGCTTTTCTGGTGTTTTGGGATATCCAGGACTTGCTGTGGTGGGAGTACTACGTTCTGATGAAGCCAAGTAGTCTTGGTTTCTGTTGGTAAGATTCTTGCATTTGCCTTTCGCCATCTGTTGATCTCTGGTGTTAGATGTTCTTGCTGTCTCTGGCTGGAGCTTGTTCCTCCTGTGGGTCTGTAAGCCTGTGTCAGCAGTTCTGGGAGATCAGCTTTCCTCTGATAAAACCTGGGCACAGATGGTTGTGGATCAGTTGTCTCTCCTGAGTCCTGGGTCAGAGCACACCCTGGAGACAGGCTCTCCACTTGCGGGAAGGGGGCAGAGAGGGCTGTGGATCTGTTGTCCCTCCTATGTGTAGTCTGAGGTAGAAAGGATCCTGTCTCAGCTGCCCTGCCACTTGTGAGGCCTGTGCCTCCCGGCTGGTTGTGCCTTAGAAAGTCACCAGAGAGAAAATGGCGATCTCACCTGAGTCGCTGGGTTAGAGCTCCCTGGAGGCAAGCTCTCCACTTGCAGAAAAGGGGCAGAGAGGGCTGTGGATCTGTCGTCACTCCTAGGTGTAGACAGAAGTAGAAAGGATCCTGTTCTGGTTGCCCTCTCTTGGTTAAGTTTTTAAATGGAGGGTCAGTCAGCCTGTTATTGGATTATTTGTTATTGTAATTACCCCTGGCTTATGCTGCAGTATAAATGTCACATATCATTCCTAGTCATTTCCTTTTGCTTGTGCTTATGCAGCTAATATATTTTCAGCATATGGGTTCCAAATAGGAATCTTTTTCAACCACTTGACTACTACTTTATTTATTTATTGCATGGCCCATGTGCCTTAGTGCAAATGAAGGTCAGAGGAAAACTTCTGGTAGTTGTTTCTTTCTTGCCACATGACTCCTGGGATTGAATTCAGATTTTAAGACTTGTAAGTAAGCACCATTGCCTTCTGAGATGTCTTGCCAACCATTAGCTATGTTTTGGGTAATTTATATTGGTATTAAGATTAATTCCCAATATTATTATTATTATTTTCTTTTTATGATAGTTTCTCACCATGTAGCCCATTCTGGTCTCAAATACTTGATTTTCCTGTCTCAGACTTCCCATTACTGAAATACTGGGATTGTAGATGTATGCCACCACTGTGGCTCTAAATCTTATTTTAAAATGCAAAATAATCTAGGTAATGTTTTAAAGCACAGATATGTTTTACAATAGTTTTAAGAAACGAATCATATCCCTCCCATCCTTCCAACCCCTTAACCCCCAGGAATTGAGTGTTTTGAAAACCACTTAGCAAAGTGATTTATAAGAGCTGTCTCTTAAGGTATAGGATGTGAGGTATAGGATGTGATTGGCATTCAGATGTATTTCTTATTCATTTTCAGGCAGCAAGAATTATTGCCAAGTTAGCAGCTTGGGGGAAAGAACTGATGGAAGGCAGTGACTTAAATTACTATTTCAATTGGATAAAAACTCAGCTGAGTTCACAGGTAACAGAAATTTCCTTTATTATCCAAAAGAAATGTATTAGAATCTATGTTTTCATGTTGTTTATGGTAAATATGCTAAATTACAAAAGGCACATTATTAAAGTAATTCTGCTTTGAATTTTGTTAAGTAAGCCCAGCTACTACTGATGTGAAGGCCATCTTAACTGTTTGTTCTTTCACTGGCTACAACTCAAACCTTCTGTTTTCTCTGCCAGTTGTGGTTTTCTCTCCTTGCTTTTGAGCAGTCAGGGCCTTATGCTCCTTCTAGGCAGCTACCAGGATTACACAATGTAGAGAACTGTCAAGACCCAAGCAATTTATTGAGTCTTACAGAGAGTTTCCATGTAGGAAAACAAATGGTCCATGAGGAGACAGTGTGTGAATAGGCTCTGGGGCCAGAGACTTCCAGGTGGAGCATCTGCCTTGGCCTAGGTGTTTGAACCACCAATATTTATATGAGAAATCTTGATTTGGGGGAGAGAACTCTAGAGGTTTTCTAGGGGTCTTTTCTACGCTATTGATTGCATACCTAGAGTATCTTGTTTAAGTGGTTACACAGAATACAAACTGATCTTGTGTGCTACCAGGGGAGTTTTCAACCGCAGGTCACACAAGATACACTACTAGTCAATTTGCTTGTCTTTACCTTGGCCAAGAGTTTGTACCAGGCTTCCAGGTACCCTTCGGGAAGTCTGGGGCAGCCAGATCCAACTGTTGTACAATTCTTTTTTACACAGTGGCTCATTCCCACAGTGTCATGTGAAATTTTGGGATTAAATACTTAGGTACAATTAGGATATCCTGCTTCCTGATTATCTGGGTTGCCTTCAGGTTTCTCTAGCTCCAAGTCTCCAAGGAGAAGAGAGCTTGCTGATGTAATATCTGGGAAAATGTCAGTTATTTTTGTTTATCTTTAGACTGGGACAAAAATAGGATATTTAGGATGGCTTTTTGAAATGTTTCTTTTAGGCTTCCAGTGACTATTAGATGGTCGGTAGGACTGATGCTCATAAAAGAAAAGAAATAAAGGTTGGCCTGGAGAAGAGTATTCTGGAGAACAAAATCCAGAACTTGGTGTAAGGGTGGGTGATGTGGAGGAGCTAAACCAGGGAAAATAATATTGACAGCTATTTTATTGTCAACTTTAAATTAAAAAATAAATGTTACTTGGTAGGTTTTAACTTAAGGCGTGAGAGACACCTGATATTCTGCTTATATATTTCTCTCTTACAACCTTAGAGAAATTAATTTGTAGATAGATAATGTTTTGAATGAAATTCTTTATGACATCATCTTATGACATCATCAAGCTGTAGCTTTTACTGAGCTTATAAGATACCTAAAATGTATTTAAAACATGAAATTTGGTGCATGAAGGTAAAACTTTAAGTTTCTAAATGTAGATCATTTGGAATCAGAATACTACATTTCGTAGACAAGAAACACTTCCTCTCTCCCTTTATAAAAAAAAAAAAGGTTTAAAAATTAAGTGTCCTTTTTAAGTGAATCTCATTCTGCTTTAATGCTAATTTTCTTGTAAGATGCAGATGTACCTGAATTTACAGAGTTAAACATGCTATGAAAGAACTGCATACTGCTGCATGCTTCCTGGGCAGTTTACCTTTGACATTTGTTCAGAGTAGGACCATTTCTATTGCGCCTCAGAGATGAATTGACACGCCTGAAATGATTAACAGTCATTTAATGCTTGCACAGTTGTAAACGTTTCCTGCAACATGGGGAAATCTCTTATCATTAGTGGATGAAGTATTTCAGAGGCCAGAACAGTTTTCCTCAGAGTTGGGCTTCTTAGAAGTGTTGAGTTGATGTTCTTTAAGATCTTTCTGTATCTTTCCAGTGCTCTGTCTCTGCCATCATCTTTTGCTTTCTGATGTGGCTTGATGCCTATCCTCTGCAAGTCCTTCGCTATAGGGCACCTACTGAAGGTCCCAAGCTCAGCCTGGCTTTGCTTCTCTGAGTCTGGGCAGTGTCTCTGCTTGGTTCTGATCACACTGGCTTTCTTGCTACTGGCAGAAAATTCTTCCATAGCCTTTTATCAGGATTAAATTGTAAATGTGTTGTTTAAAGAAAGGTAGGATTATTTGAAATTTTATTTGCTATCTTACTCAAATGTTTTTAATAGTATGTAAAACGTCCTTTTCCTTCCCAAAAGTATTTTCTCTTTTATAAAAGGTTCATAATTTCATGATTCTAGTGAAAATAAACTTTGAAATGCCCAAGTCAGTTGCTAGGTCACATTTTTTTTTTTTTTTTTTTTTTAACAATGACAGTTTTTTGCCTTTTACTTAATAGGTATGGATAAAGAAAAAACAGCTCTCCCAAAATTCATTATTATTTTCCTCTTTATTTGTTACATGTTATTCTGTTTGGTAATTTCTTTGTAACAATTGTGATGGTGAAGATTGAGATTACTTCATAGCATTGCTTTATCTTCCTATTATTAAGCATCAATTTTAAAAAGTTTTATCAAAAATGTTGAGATAGTAGGGTAGGGAGTCATCTACTTGAAAACACCATTCACTTAGTAAATACTGAAGCAGAAACTTTTGCAAGCTTCCCCTTTGAAACTTATCTTGTGTTTATTAGACTACTGTTCAGCTTGTAGTAGTCTGTTGATTATCTGGTGGAAGATAATAACTTTTATATCATCCTCATGTTCTTTATAAAGTAGGATTAGGGAATATGATAAAATTCATCCATCTCATTTTGTAAGCTGATAGGTTAGGATAAAATAAAAAACAAAACTAAGTAATAAGTCATTTATTTTGTAATAGAAACTTCGTGGTAGCGGTGTTGCTGTTGAAACAGGAACAATCTCCTCAAGTGATGTAAGTATGTTCCTTCCAATTGACTGGTTTCTTAACACCTTGAAAATACATTGTTTTGACTCATAGGCATTGAAACACGTGAAGATTTTTACTAGTTCCCCAAATGTAAATCCTTGGATCTGACGTGTCACCTTCTCACAGTGAAGTTAATTCTATTGCTGCCTTCTTTGTTGCTGTCTTTACAGGCCATCCTTCTTTAGATCTCCAAATCAGTGCAAGAGTTAGAATTGTGGTGCACTGCACAAGAGATTAATCATGTTATTTGTGTCACAATTTAGTAGTTTGTAAACTGTCTGGTATCTGTCTAACCTGGGTAGAAATGATGCATCAGTTGACTGATGACATAAAACCACTGTTGTGCTCAAGCCTTTGTAGACTGTGGTGGCACAGCATGTACCTCCTCACCCCTTCTTCAGCCAGTTTCTTCCCACTTTTAAGTGGTTAAATGTTAATACTAATTATGGACCATAGGTTCTTAGCTACCATTATCTTTCTCATCTGGGAATAGTTTAACTTTGCAGTATTTGAGTAGCTCAGGGACTGGGCCATAAGTTTGAACAAATAAGAACAGATAATGGTTGAAGTCAGGGGACAAAAACTTCAGGACAAAGGAGAAAAACAGGATGTAGATGCAGCTATATGTGATGGAAATACCTATGGGATGTTGACAAAGGTAGATGTAAATGAGCCTTTGCCTAACCAGCTGTATTGATTATTGTAACTTACATTATCTAAATGAAATGTACCTGCATGTTTGTCTAAAAATGTAAATAGTCTCAGAATCTACATTGAAAGCTAGTAGACAAGCTTCCCTTTGCGGCATGGGTTGAAAGATGTGATGAATATCGTATGAAACCAGAAAAGGGAGTTTGAAGTGTAATCAGAACAAGATCCATAGTTAGAAGAACACCCTGAGCCCAGAGTGAGGAGAGAAAGCAGTGAACACGGAGAAGGGTTAGTTGGTTTCTGTTTGTTTGTTTGTTTGTTTTGATTTCTCATGACAGTGCTTCTCTGTGTAGTCCTGGAACTCACTTTGTAGAACAGGCTGTTCCTGAACTTAGAGATCCACCTGCCTTTCTGCCTTGAGTGCTGGGATTAAAGGTGAGTGCCACCACCACCTGAAGGTTTAGTGTTAACTTAAACAGATATGTAAATTGGCATCTTTATTTCTTTGTAATAAAAATTTTATTTTATTATGTGTGTGGCAGTTTTGTCTGCATGTATGTCTATATCCTCTATCTACAAAGTGGAGGCCTGAAGAGTGATTTGAATCCCCTGGTACTTGGTTTACAGATCCTTGTTAGCTGCCATGTTGGTGTTGGAAATTCCTGAATATTCTGAAAGAATAGCCAGGACTCTTAACTCCTGAGTCATTTTTATTTTTATTTCTTGTGGAGTTCCTATTACTATGAAGTTCAGGAATGTTGATTGTATTGTATATTAGGTATTTTTAGAATAATTTGTTTTATAAACTTATTTTAGTATTTGTATAAACCCTTTATAAAGAGAGGTAAGATGAGCTGTGTGAGATTCTCAGTTTTTTATTCATTGTATTAGGCAGAATTGGTTGGGCTGGTATTGGCTTAATGTAAATGGTTTATCTAGTTGATTCATACACTCACCCACACCAACTAAATAGTAATTGTAAGATTTCATACCTTATCTTTAATTTCCCTCAGTCCTGGGCAGACTCTTAATTTTTCCTGAGTTCTTTTCTTTTTTAGTTAGGTACTCATTTCAAAAGCAGACTTCAAGTTGAGAATATTGCTAGACTTTTCTTTTGATCATATTTTAAAGGGCAAATCTTAGCTAGTATTTATTGAGCACTTACTGTGTAACTACAATGTTAATAATTTTATATTTACATTGTCTTATATAGCTTTAATTGCTTTTCGGTATGGGTTATAATGCTACTTACATCTTATTCAAAAGCAATGAGGTTGGGCAAGAAAGCACATAATCTTGCTGAACATCATATAGTTAGTGAGTGTCAGAAACACTAATGCAGTACATTGATTATTGAGAAAATTGTTTCTAGAGGTACCTGAACTGGAGTTGACTATTTAAACATTGCTCCAATCCATTGCATACTATGACTTTTATTATATCTGTGTTGGGCCTTTGGATAGCTTTTAAATTGTTAATGTGAAATGTAGTTTGTTAGGCTGCATTATTCAATATTGCCACTTGAGGGCAGTATAAAGCAGCAGTTGACACTGCGAAGTGCGATCCATGACTCAACTTTCAGAGGCTTCATCAGTAAGTGAAGGGTTGAGTGTTACAGACATTTTCACTTAGTAATACATAAGTGAAGGTCGCTGAAAATGTGTTGACATTGTTTTCACAGTTATTGGAAGCATCTGATTATGTTTTTCTACCGTGTCTGTTAAGTTCTTTACTGGTTTTAATGCAAATTATAGATTATGTCTTCTGAGGAGCAGTATTACCTTGGAAATGAACTTCTGGGCTGAGGCCCTGACCAAGGGAGGCCTGCCATCTCTCCACGTGCTGTGATCTCTTTCTCAGGAAGACTGAGAATGATTGGAAATTTCTCTTTACTTCCTTCTCATTTTCCTTTTTCCATGTCCTCTTTTCACTGTTCCCTGAGTGCAGGAGGAAATGGCATCTCATATCAGGGTTTGCTGTTGGTCTCTGGTGTCTTTGTTGTGGACCGATCTCCATTAATTCCGAGATGTCGTTTCATGGATAGAGTAGCTGGGCTTTCCTTCCTGCTTGTTCTGACTTGCTTCTCAGTCCTCTGGGGGGGAGGGGGTTCCCTCTAACAGGACTTCTTGTGAGTCTTCCACGTCTGGCCTATCCATGGAGGTAGCCCCTTGCCACATGTGACTAGTGTGATTGAGGAGACTTTCCTCAAATATATTTCTTGTATTCTGAATCTCATGCATTTGCAGTTCAGTGTTTTATATTTACCAAACTGTGCAACCATTACTACAATCTAAATTGATAGTGTTTTCAGCAATCCAGAAAGTTAAGAAGTACATTGTACATATGAATTGTTTGCTTGGTCCCTCTTCTTCTTTCAACCCCTGGCAGCTACTAATCTAATTTCTGGATCTGGATTCACTTCTTGTGGATTATAATATGAATAAAACTCTGTGCTTTGGTTTTTGTGTGACAGACTCTCATCATCTAGTGTAGTATGTTTAAGGTTCATGAATGTTTGAGCATGCAGTATTTTAGAACAGATAAACCTAGTTTCCTTGTTTTTCAGCCACATTTCTTCAGTGATTTTCATGGCAGCTCTGATGTCCTTACTAGTGAGGATTGATTTTGCTGCTTTGGCTTTGTTTTTAGTGAATGTTGTGGTCCCATCAGAAGTGCTACCTGTGTTATTCATACAGCACAGGCCTGCTCTTAAGTTGTAGGCTGCCCTGGCTGGATCCCAGAGCAACTTACAGTCAGTAGTTATTAGGAGACAACTGTAGTCTAAATATATTAAATGAAAAATTCAGTAACAAACAACTCATAAATTTAAAATAACTAATATTTTATTGTGTTGTTATAATTGCTCTTTCATTTGTATTAATTGCTTACTATGCTTTAATGATAAATTATCATAGGCATCTTTGTATAGGAGGAAATAAAACTGACATCCATAGGATTCAGTGCTTTTTAGTCTCGGGATCTGTCAGGGGTCTGGGAGCATGGTGGAATGGGGACACTATACTTGCCTTACTGTGTAGGCTTAAAGAGCATTGTTCTTACCTAGGGCTTTTCATTAATGGCTTTTCATTCTTTTAAATTATTGTCACAAAGTTAACACTTTGAAGCATTGGGATCATTGAAATGTGTGTATATTTGTGTGTGTATATGTAAAAGTACAGATATAATACTCAACTTCTATTTTTCTGATCAGGATTTTGGAAGGGTTGCCTGGGGTTATATTGTGGTATATAAAAGAAAATGAAATCAGGTATTTGAGTAATACAAGACTTCTTTTAATGTGTCTTTGAAACTATAGCACCCATAACCTATTAGTATGTACTACATATGATTTTGGAATTGTATCTAAAACATTGATTTATAAAGCAAACCATGCTTTTTTAGTGGTAGCAATAATACTTTTTCCTTGGAATAGTTGAAGTTATTAAAGCTGTGAATAATAGTGAAGCACTGTATTTTGTTTTTGTTTTTTGAGACAAAGTTTCTCAGTGTAGTCTTGGCTGTCCTGGAACTCACTCTATAGACTGGGCTGCCCTCTAACTCAGATGTCTACCTGCCTCTGCCTCCTAAGTGCTGGGATTAAAGGTATGCACCACTTCCTCCACCTGGCTTGGAGTCTGATATTGATATTTTTTGGACATTGACTAAGGAATTTATTTTTATTAACCCTATTTTAAGAAATTCTTGGCTATATGCATTTTAGTCTGCGAATATCTACTGACAATAATGGTGTACCTTAAAATTATTTAATGTTTTATATAAACTGATTAGAGTGAGTAGATATTTTAATTTTGATATAGCTGGCACTGTTTTCCTTTATTGATAATAAAACAATTTTGAGGAAGTGATTTCCTCAAGATACCAAGATAAAGCTTCTCATTCCTGTTTTAGTATTTATCCTCCTCCCCATCTTGGTGTTGGGGATAAAACCAGAGTCTCATGTTTGCTAAGCAAGTAGTCTGTAACTACATTGCCACCATTTCTCCCCTGAAATGAGTTTATACATGTTGTTTTTTTCCTACTATGGCCTTTCACCATCCCTCCTTCAAAGGTGATTACTATGAGATCTGTTAGTGTGATTCGGTCTGGACTGATCTTGAGCTGCATGAATGGGATCTGATTTTGTTAACTCAGCATTGTATCATGTTGAAATTATCAATATGCCTTACATTTGCTGTGTAGTGATTATCTTTAGTATCTATTATTGATAGTTATTGGGTTACTTTAAGTTTTTGATTATGGTGAGTAATTTGTCTGTGAACAGTCTGTGCATGTCTTTGTTAGGTGTATGTATCATATCTATTGTACCTATATAACATTAATTTTTTAAACTTCATTTTATTTTATTTTTTAAAGATTTATTTAGTTTTTATTTATATGAGTATACTGCAGCTGTCTTCAGACACACACTAGGAGAGTGCATCAGTTGGTTGTGAGCCAACATGTGGTTGTTGGAAATTGAACTCAGGACTTCTGGCAGAGCAATCAGTGCTCTTAGCCACTGAGCCATCTTTCCAACCTTAAACCTTATTTTTAATGATAGTTCTTAAACACTTTAACCTTCCTTGTAGCCCACCACCCACCAGAAGTAGTGGGAAGAAAGGATATGAGGGAAGTGGACCTGCTTAGAAAGGTTCTTTGGAACAACTTCCAGCTGTGTTGTCTGGAAATTGGCAGTTCAGTTCACAGGTTAGCAGGCAGTAACAGCTTGATCTACTCTCAAACACTTCATGGGTAGACCAGCGGTCCAGTTCAGTAGAGTTAGACTAGCAACAGCCGTGACCTTACCTAGCAAAGACAGCTAGGCCTCAGCCTCTGTTAGAGTCAGCAGGAGGGACCAGCCAGGAGATGCTCTCAGCTGTGCCTCTCAGGGAAGCGAAGGTAGCGAAGATGGGAGATTTAAAAGTGTTTCACAGCTAGCTGTACCAGCAAGCTTGGCTTTGTCTCCTGCATTCGGGGCTCCTATTTATACCCTCTAAACACCACATGGCCTTGATGTGTCTTGCCTCAGCATGTGCATCCAATCAGCCTGAGTCTGCAGAAATGGCAAGAGCGACTGCAGTACATCACCAGAAGTTTTTTGGTGCATTTCTCTCTATGGAGTTCTGACAAGTGCAGCTCAACTGTGCAGTGTAAGGTAGACCAATACATGTGAGTTGCTAGCAAAGAATCCTTCATCATGTGTCCTTCATATGTTTGCTTTAGCAGAACATCCTCTCTCCTGTGTCTGCTTCAGCAAAATGTTCCTTCATGAGTCTGCCTTAGCCTTTCACACCTGCGTCCACTTTAATGAAATGTTCCTTCACGTGTTAGCTCCAGCAAAAAAGCATCTGACTGACTTTCCAAAGAACTGTTAAGTTTCCACTTCATATCTATGTCCAAAGTAGAATTTTAAGTAATGGGATTATGTAAATTTACAATGAATTGCCAGTCAGTTTTCTAAGCCACGTTATGACTCGTCAACAAGGTACCAGAATTACATTACTCTAGTTCTCTGCTGACAACTCCTGAGTCTTTGTTCTTGTTGCTAGTTGGCTTATTATATTTTTGTTTTGTGACAGGCCTTGTTGGCCTAGAACTTGAGAACTTTTTGTTCATCCTCCCAAGTGGTGGGATTATAAACATACACAATGACATCTGACTTCTGTGTACTTTTTAAGTGACTGTCTGATAGAAGCTAAATAAGTAAGGGATTAATTGCTGGGGCCGTTTCCCTCTTCTCCAGATGCCTCTTACTTGTCAGGCTAGGGGAGAGGCTTGGAGCAGTAAACTTCTATTGAACCAGGAGAAGAGAGTCACACTTGCAGAAGGAAAACTTTTATAAAAGCAAATATAAACACACATAAATTCATAGACAAATTCATGCTTACATATTCATACATCTCCATTCAAACCAGTTGGGCCCAGCTAGATACTTATTTATATATGAAGCAAAAGGCCAAGCACCAGTCAGAAAGAACTCACTCATCCTAGATGAAAAATGAGCTCCAATCATTATTGCATAGAGAAAGAAAAAGCTACCCTTTTATGGCTAATGAATTAAACCCAAGTCTAAAAAAAGAATGCTTTGTACTCTTTACTAAGACTAAGCCTGCCTTGCTGTTAAGAAAAGACCTGTTCTGTCCCATGGTAAGGAGAAGCCTGCCTGCTCCTTCTGCTCTCTCTGTAGCTTCTTGTTTTCTCTTTCCCTCTGCATTCTGCATATTGCTCTCTTAATTTTTTAAGTTTCCTTATAGTTCTAAGTTATTCCACTCTACATTCCCCTTCTAATCTTGCTCTCTCTTCCTGCTCTGATGTAACAATGCCCTTGCTCCCAATGCCTTACTACTAATGCCTTTACTCCTAATACTATGTTCGTAATGCTATGCCTGGTAATGAAATCTTTCCTAGTCTTTTGTACCTTTTCTAGGAGAAGAGATCACATTGATTTTCCAAGTATCCCTTTTTTATAAAAGTTCACTAGAAGTTCAAACATAAATTCAAATCATAAATGGAATATGAAGTATATAAGAGAGAATGTTTATATGCATATCCATTAAGAGTAATCTGGCTAAAGATCTACAGGTTCATGGAGAGTTAAAAATCATAATTTTTGTGACTAAATTAGTGAAGTTTCATGTAGATAGACCCAGTCAATATTTTATCTTCTGTCCTTGCATCTATAGTAAATCCTTAGTTCCCTTTTATGACCTTTTGTTAATGGTTTTACAACCTCTTGGAATGTGCTCTAATTTGTAGATGCCTGCTTGCTGTCTCAGAAGCAATTAACTCATGACATTAAAGACTGGCATAGTTCTCATTGCAATTTTGTCATCAGAAAAGACTTAATAGCAGTCTGTTATAAAAGAGCTTAATAATTACTAATACAATAATTCTTATAGGATCACCATTAAGAATTAAGAAATCATCAGTTTGTCTATATAGCATTACTACAAGGCAGTGCATCTTCGTTCTGCAGAGATTTGCTCAAAGGAGTGGGCTAATACTTACTGATTGTTATATATATTTAATAATAACAGGAAAAGCATATTAATAGTAGGAATCTTTCCTCAGATGAAATCTATTTGGCCTTAGCTAGAGAAGCAAATCTATCATTAACTTTAACAGTCCATGGTGGAACCATCTCAGGAAGATCACCTGGTAGTTTTTAGCTTCTATTCGGTGGCTCCTGACAATTAACTATACTTGGCTCAAGCTAGGTAGTGGGACAACTTCTATAGCTCCTGATTGGGTGCCTAGAAGGTTGGCTCAGGCTAGGGGGTGGGGCAGCTTCCTGGTTTGCTGCCCATGAGGGGTGGCTTTTCCCTGAATTGACTTGTTTTAACTTTTCCAATTCTGGGAAATAGAAACTTATGCCTAGTCTCCCAGACTGCTAGTTTGCAGCTTGTCATCGAGTTGCCTCGCTTTGGTAACACTGCTCTCTTACTTGTAGCACTACCATAAAGGGATAGGCATAGGCCTTTGCCACGGTACAATAAATGATACACATAGAGGCTTAGTTTCCATAAGCTGCTCACAAAAGTATAAGGAAGGAGAGGGTAGGCCTGTAGCAAAGGACTCTGAGTGCTGGAGCATAATGGGACAATGTGTGTGTGCATGTGTGCGTGTGCGTGTGCGTGTGCGTGTGTGTGTGTGTGTGTGTGTGTGTGTGTGTGTGTAATAGAGTGAGAGACAAAGAGACACACAGAGATAGAGACAGACAGATACCTTGCCAAAGCTATGAGCTTTTCTCTTAGGTAAAAGACAGAAGAATGGCTACAATGTAGATCAGCTTGGTGGTGAGATATTTGGAGTGGAGTGCATCTCTAAGGAGTAGTCTCTATGGTTTTTCATGGTTTTGTGATTTTTTTTTCTAGTAGTATTTATTGAATTGCCTTTATGTAGGATTTATTTATTTGTTTGTTTGTTTGTTTATTTGAGATAGGGTTTCTTTTTGTAGCCCTGGAACTAGCTTTGTAGACCAGGCTGACCTTGAACTCACAGAGATCCACCTGTCTGTGCTTCCTGAATGCAGGGTGTATAGGCACGCACCATCACCCCCCAGCATCATTTTTGTAGGATTAAAAGTAAGACTGGTTGGATTGATTTAACTAAGACTTATTATTTTCTTTTTAAAAAAATCTTTAAATTATTTATACAAGAAACTAAAAAGTAATTTAATGAAAAGTAAAGGAGCAGATGCTTTTCATTTTAATTGAAGGCAAGAGTTCAGCTGGGTTTGGTGGTGTACACCATCATTTGGGAGGTAGATTAAGGCCAGCCTAATTAGTCTACATAGTGAGTTCCGTGGCTATACAGAGAGACCCTGTCTCAAAACAAAAGAGTTTGGTCATTTGTATACTGTCTGTTCTCAGTGGCATGCTCTGAGCATTGAGTATGAAAGAGTCCTATAACCTGTAGGAGCAGAGCCTTAATGTGCTCATGCTGTATATGTAGTCAAGTTGTAACTGACGTTGTCGAGCCCATGCCTTCAGTGTGTACTGTGTGTACTACCTGTTTTAGCACATAGCATGATGAATGGGCACAAAAAAGATTTGGGTGAACAAACACACTTTTGTATTCAGAGAAAATAGAGTAAAATTAATAGAAAAGTAAAGATTCCTTTGTTGCATTTGTATCTAGAAATCTCTCTGAGATTCTTTCTAAACAAGATGGGATTTGCATTCTTCTGTAGAAGCTTCTAACTGCTGTTGTAATTGGACAAAATCATATTTTTTCCATTGCAGAAAGTTTGAGGTGAAAATTAATAATTTTGTCATTTGCTTGTGTTTGATTTGTGACAAGACTCTTCTCTAGTATAGACTGGCTTGGAATGAAGAATGCAGTTCAGGCTGGTCTTAGACTTGTGGCAATCCTCTTGTTTCAGCCTCCCAAGTACTGAGCTTATGGGCTTGAGCTATGATATTCAGATTCTGTTAATGTTGTATGTTAAGTTATATCTGTGTGTATATTATCTGCTCTCTACTATCTAGGTAGAAATAAGGTTACCTTTTTTTATTTGTTTCTACCAAGTATATACATATCTTGTGTTTTGTGTTTGACTGCTGTAAATTTCTTTGGAGTGTTCAGCTCATATGTATTATTTCAATTAGAATACTAAGCTGAATAGTATCATTTTTTTAGATTTTACAAATTTTTGTGATAGCTGTGATTCCTTTTAAATTTTTTATTTGTTCAATTATAAAGGCTAGAGCTTAAATTTTCTTTTGTCTCTCTACTTTTTAAAGACATAAATCTCATGTTAAATATTTAGACAAGAGTTTGGACCAGAAATTCTTACTAACTGTTGTAAAACGGAAGGGCTTATGATGTCTAGGAGATATGATTTTCATTTATTTCAAGTTACAGATTTAAACATAGTTTTATGAAATACAGCTATGGAACTAAGTTTTAAAAATATATGTTGTCTTTTTTTTTTTTTTTTTTTTTTTTTT
>NW_022196896.1:34690063-34691720 GCF_008632895.1 Mastomys coucha
GCAATGCAGTAATGTTCCTTATATGTTGTCTTTTACCAATGTTAATTAGATTTTTTTCCCCCAGGATGCGTTTCTCTGTATAGTCCTGGTTGTCCTGGAACTTGCTCTGTAGACCAGGCTAGCTTCTGTTTCCTGAGTGCACCACCATGCCCAGCTTTAATTAGATATTTTTAATATTACTCCAAAGTCCAAGTTCTTTCATACTTGTAGTTGTGTATTGAATGGATTACTGCCTTCAGCCCTGGCGGGGTCCCTGCAGGTGTTGTCCTCTTGTTAGTACCTTATAGGAGTGAGGAAACTGAGCTCTACAGGAAAGTTTATAATGTGCTGAAAATCACTCAAGTATAGGCTATATCTTCTTTTTATTGTTTTGATTTTTTTTAATATTTGTGTAATTGCATAGAGCAGCATTTTCTGTTTGTAGATTCTCTCTCCAAGATTTGTAAATAGCAAGGTGAAGTAAGTACTTATCAGACAATATCAGAGCTACAGTTACTTTGTTAATTTCTCAAAATATATTATGTCATCCTGAATGTGTAGATTTATTTTGGGAAACAACAATCACCTAAATTTCTAAGAGGCAAAGATATAAACAGATGCAAGAATTGACCTACTTTGGGTGCTCTAGATCTAACAAATTATAGTAAAAATTGTAATATAGACAATTCCTATAGAAATGTGTGTTGGTCTCATGACTTAGAATGCTTTTCAGTCTAACACTGCACACTTTTCCTGTGTAGAGTTCTCAGTATGTGCAGTGTGTTGCTGGCTGTCTGCAGCTGATGCTCCGGGTCAATGAGTACCGTTTTGCCTGGGTGGAAGCAGATGGAGTGAACTGGTGAGTGAGTGTCCTTTACTTTTATTGTAGAATGACATTTAAAAACATTTCTCCTTGACATTTTTTAAAATAAGTTAATATATTTAATCATTTTAAAGAAGCATTTTATTATTTTCATGTCTGCTTAACAATGGATTATAGTAGCCTTTTTAGACATCAGTATCTATCAAACTGAACATCTCTCTCCATCCCTTGCTGAATTCAGATAAATTGAAATCATGTAACTTTTCTCATCATAATGCAATAAAAGTTAAAAAAAAAAAAGAACCTAATGCTGGAAAAAACAAACTCTGGCACTGATATTATAAGATAATTATAAAAGTATTTTGTGGCAAATGCAGGCAGAAATCAATAAGGAAAATAAAATATCCAATGGACATTGTTATGTCACCATTTTAAAGCCAATTAATTTCATACTTAATGAGGCTCTAAGTGCATTTAAAACAGGTACTGTTCAGTTAGGAGAAGGGCATTGTTTCTCTTGTAAAAATCTATGTAGGATGCTCAGAACCAACAGTAGAGTTTGGTGAGGAATTAAAGTGAGACTTGATTGGATGCTGTTCATCAGACTGTTACTTTAAATCCCCTCAGCAGACAGGTGCATGCAGTTCCTTAGAGCGTTACTTTCACAAAGTATTCAGTCTTTATTTATTGACTTAATAAATTAGAATAGTTATTGCTGTTTTAATTCACAAGTTTTTAATCTGTTGAGCTTGCGTGGTAGTATACACTGATCTCAGCACTCAGTAGGCAGAGACAGCAGATCTCTAAAGGCCAGCCACAGATACAGTAATACCATTCCTTTTTTTTTTTTTTTTT
>NW_022196896.1:34691825-34692312 GCF_008632895.1 Mastomys coucha
TAGACAGACCAGAGGAAGTGAATAACTTCCAGGAAACAGTGTTTTCTAGATGTAAAAGGGTCGTTGTACTGTTAGCTCACGGAAATTATGACAGCATGTACAAAGACCTGTTCTAGCTCAAGACAGACATAATCTCAGCATGAAGTAGGAATGTGGGTCTAAGTCTCACCAGTAACTGAGGCACTATTGGCATTTGGTAGCTAGTGGGAGAGAAAGAGTCAGTTTTCTTCCATGATGTGATCCCTGTAGATCGACCACACTCCAGGGCAGGCCCTACTCTCAGTAATAGTTGGATAAAGCAAGTTAGAGCTGATGTTTTTTAAGGAAGCTCAAAGTTAGGTGGGTTAGCTGAGAGTATATTTGGAAGGAGTTGGGAGTATGAATATGATCAAAGTAACTATGAATTTTGCAAGGAATTAATGAAAATATTACTTGCAGTTTTACTATATTTTAACTTTGTGTTTTGTTGTTTTTTTTTTTTTTATTT
>NW_022196896.1:34692369-34736167 GCF_008632895.1 Mastomys coucha
TGTGTGTGTGTGTGTGTGTGTGTATGTATGTATGTATGTATGTATGTATGTATGTATGTATGTATTGCGTGCACCACATGTTTTCCAAAGAGCATGTACAGAGTGCAGAGGATAACCTTTGAGAATTGGTTCTTTACTTCTGAGGATTGAACTCAGAGGCTTGGGCTTGGCGGCAAGTGCTTTCACCTGCTGAGCCCTATCTTGCTGGCCCTGGGCTCTTGTTGAATAATATTACCTAGAAGTCTTTCATCTTGAATGTCAAATAGGTGAGAATACTATGTTTCCTTTTTGTTCCTATTTCAATTTTATATATTTATTTTTTAAATTTACAGATACACACATGTACAGTATGTTTCCCTTTATGGCTGAGTATTCTGTAATCTCTTCTTCATTTTGGTCAGTTGTAGGTCTCTGTGTTAATCCCCATATACAGCAAGCAGCAAGCTTCTAAGCTGAGGGTTGAGAGGTGGATTAATGTATGGGTTTAACAATTAGTCATTAGGAGTGGTTTAATACTATGTCCATTTCCCAGAATAATAGTGGTAACTTCTCTCACAGGAACTATGTCTTGTCTAGTCTGATGTTGGTAGTAGGTATGGATTTCATTTTTTGGAAGGGGATTTGAGTAAGTCCAGTCAGAGTGATTGGTCACTCCCATAGTGTTCATGTCACTGTCGCACCGGTAGGCATATCTTGCAAGGCCAGTCATTGTTACTTGCAGGGCTCACAGCTGTATATGATTGATGACTCTCTGTTAGCCTGCGTAGCACCTTTTAGCACTATGGAAACTAGCCAGTATTGATGTAAATTCCAGGACTTTACTACCTTGATATTGCTATGTTATATGATTCAGGTATGTGGCATCTTCAGCAATAGGCTCATACTATCAAGTTATGGAGGGTTACCAAGAATATTGGCATTAGCCTGTGATGTTTGAGGGTCCATGGAACTTCACTGGTTCTCAACTCCAAACAAAGAAGCCCATTCCTGCCCTGGGATTTTTACTTTTGTGTGTACTAGGGACATTGCTGACCTATTATAGGATAGCTCAGTTTTAATGTTTTTATGTTAAATTGGTTCTTGAGTTTGGGGTGATATCTACATTCTCATAGTTTTAAGGGTGTGCTTATAAAGCCAGTTCCATCATTGTTAGAGAATAAGATAGTATTGCTCTCTTGGCTTTCTTCTCTTCACTAACTGAAATGCCTTCTGTTAGTTGCTATTGTGGATGGAAAGTAAAAGAGACTGAGTTCTCAGGTATGGTTAAACTGTATTGGGGGATATATTAGAATGGTATTGGTATGCATAGCTAAGATTTATTATAGGGATTGCTAAAATACACTGCTGGATCATGAAACACAAAGGCATGGCTAAGTTTTGGGGAGTCCATGGGTAGTCCTCCTCATGTTTTTTCTCTTCCGTGAGTCCTCTTGGATTGCATCTTCCTCAGCAGTGAACATTTGTGATTCTGTTCTGGAAGATTATTACAAAGTAGCTCCTGAGAGTTTCAGCAGAGGTTAATTATGTAGGCACTGTGAGCTGATAGCATGTTTCTTAGTTACTTTTACGTTAGTGATAAAACACCATGATCAAGATAGCTTATAGGAGGAGGGGCGTATTTGGGCTTACAGTTCAGAAGGATGAGTCAGTCCATCACCTTCAAAGGTAGGCAGCATGGCGGTACTGTAGCAGCAGTTGAGAATACATACCAAGAACTACAAGCAGGAAGCAGAGGCCCCGGAGATCTTAAGAGGCTTTTAAAACCCTAAAATATGCCCAGAGTGATAGAACTCCTCCAGCAGGGCCACACCTCTTAATTCTTCCCAAATAGGCACTGAGAGCAAAGTATTCAACCACAACACAGGAAACATTTCAGACGTCTAACCCGAATTACCTAAACCAACATGCTGAGGGCTAAGTGGCTTCAAACAAGGGGAATCTGTTTCACATACTTCTGGAGGCTAAGAAACCCAAGATCAAGGATGGGTAAGATTTGGTGGATGGTGAGCTGGAATTTCCTATAATAGAAGGGCAAAGGGTCTCTCTTTGGCTCATGTATTTGATGCTTATGAAGGCTCTCCCTGTTGACCTAATTTCCCCAAAGCTCTGTACCACCATACTGCCAATTTGGGTACTATGATTTTAATTTATGAATTTGGGAGGGACACAGACTTTCAAACCATAGTTGTAGCTGCCAAGCATTAACCATATGGTTTGTGCAAACTGAAAAGGTACTGTGAGCTATTATTTAAGACTGGCAGTCTCGGATGTGGTGCTCTTTTCTGTACAGAAACCAAAGATGTTATTTTGTCTTTTACATTCCTAAAAGATGCTGCAGTATTTGGGGCAGTAAAATTAGAAAAGATAATGATTTTAGTACATCATCTTTGTAAGGAATTTTATGTGACTGTAGCTTTCATTTTTTATAATTGCTAATGAGTTATAATTAATAAGATTAATATAATTAGTGAAATAATATCTATTAAGATAAAATAGCACAATGTCACTATAATGTCATAGTATGTTATAGGTTTATAAAATGTCTAGTTAGCCCATATGATTGTTGCAAGATACAGTGAATTTTATTTTACTAAGCTAAAAGAAGATACCCTTACCCCAAATCAGGGACCTATAAGAATGAATTAAGGTTACAAAATAGCAACTTGTCTACAGATAGTATTTTTTCTTATTCCACCCTTTCCCCCCAAATACAAAAGTTTTTGTCTTGGATCCCTTTGGTATATAGAAGTAGATCAAATCTTGATATCATCATTATTAGTATTAAACAACTTTGAAAGATAGTTGACAATACAAAGTGTCTGCTTTTTTGTTCTCAAAAAGGAAATATACTTTATAATTTTTCATTTGCAATGCAAGTTTCTGGGTTTTTTGTTGTTGTTGTTGTTGCTTTTCAAATTATAACCAGGAAAGATGTGAGGAGAAAAAATATCAAGTGTTGTCTGTTCAAAGATCTGTTCACTGATTACTAAAACTACTCTACATTTTAATCAGCATATTGAGTTTTCTGGTTAAAACCTATTACATCATAATATATATTTTCTGAATATTTATATGTAAGAACTATTCTTTTCACTGTTATGTACTAACTGTACTAGCCATCTCTTCAGATTAGCACTGATCTTTTTTGGGGGGAGGGTGTCTATTAATTTTAAGCTCCCTCTAACTCCTAAAGGATTCATCACTGCTGGTGCCTAGCTCCTTGGAAACGTTTGTACTTTGGTTTTAGCAGCTGTGTCCTTTCTTTGTGCTTTCTACAACTGCAGTGATAACACTTAAATTTTTCTTAGAAGCTAATTGGATGTGATGAATTAACTAGATATATATTTTTCCAACTTTTTTTCTGAAATTAAAGCAAAAAATAGTACCATCCCTAGGTCTGGGTTTAGGATCAGAGAAACTCACATGCATGGAGAACAGAGTAATGCTCCTCTGATACTGATGTCTGTGATTTCTGAGGAAGAAGCTTATGCAGGGACCCAGTCCTCTTGAGTAGGGGCACACATGGCTGGTGATGTGCCTCTGAGTCTGTGCAAGGATACTTAGTCTGTTAGACCTGGAACACTGCATCTGATTTGATACTGCAATGGGAAAAATGTGAGGAAAGAGGTATTTGCTGGGGTGATGCTCACTGCAAGTACCTTTTGTCTGCCGTTATAGTCAGCATCTAGCGCCCTTTCCTAGAACCTAGAATCTAACTAGCTGGTACCATCAGAAAAGCAAAGTGTAGGAAGCTTGATTTAGTTAATAGAAGACAGCAAAGGAACCAGGCAGGGATCAGGATGTCGATACTACAAAAACAGAATTTTGTAGCAGTTGAAATACTGATAGTATTTAATATAAACAAGTTTTTAATGTAACAGACTAAACTGAAAAGAGCTTCTCTAGGGAGAAGAAGCAATGCATCAGAAACTTAGGAATAGTCCAATATACTCAGAAGTATATACAAATCACAAAAATACAGAGTTGTCACAGGTATATACTGCTAACTAAGTTAATAATTTTTAGATTTTAAAAACTCGAGAATTTTATTAGAATACTAGATTAAAAGGAAAAAAGTGCAAATGACTTCCCTTCCTCACCATTTTCCCATTTTGACATCTTGAGTTAGTATGATTCACTTTTTCAAACTGACAATCAGTATTGATATATTTGCTAAAAGCCATAGTTTATGTGAGGGCACTGGGCTAGAAATTCTATGGATTTTATGCCTCTTTAAGTTCCAGTGGTCATTTTATTTGCCTTATCTGGTAATTTCTGTTCTTTGTGGGATGTAGACATTCCGCAGGGATATTTCTTTAGGTGTGTTTGGTTTCTTTATTCCTTCACAGTAATAGGACAGCCCCTTTCATTTCCTTAACAGTAATGGACAGCCCCTTTCATTTCAAGGGAATGCTCTTAGTTTCCTAGTTTTCAAGAAATTTTTGACGTTTTTCTGATCCCCAAATTCTTTGGCAGGCTATATTTTTCCAAAGTTACCGCCTCATTTTTCTGGATTACTTAACTATTTAAAAATTCTCTTGGTTGTCTAAACTCAAAACATTGATATAAAAATCACAAGGAAGATGTACATTCATTTTTGTCACCACTCCCTGTTGATTTTAATTGTTACACTCCTTGTACCATTCTTTCTTCCAATCTTGGTTCCGTTTCTTGTTTCTTATTGTTTCCCTGTAACAGTCCTTAGTCTTCCCTAGTTTCCATGCCTTCCAAAGAGAGGTTTATAACCCTAGTGAATTGTAATCTAGCTATGAGTTATCTGAGTGCTATGTGAGTGCCACAGGTAGGTAGAAAAGAAATTGAAGACATAGTATAAAGACTTGCTCTTTTAGTGTACTCTCATTTTGTGTTTTGTTGTGCTGTTGTATGACATGTTTTCTCTGTTCTTTTTCAGTATAATGGGCGTTTTGAGTAACAAGTGTGGTTTTCAACTTCAATATCAAATGATATTTTCAATATGGCTCCTGGCATTCAGTCCTCAAATGTGTGAACACCTTCGTCGCTATAATATCATTCCTGTTCTATCAGACATCCTTCAAGAATCTGTCAAAGAGAAAGTAACAAGAATCATTCTTGCAGCATTCCGTGTAAGTACTCAGTGAGGGAGATTGTTATTGTTGCTGGTGTGTGTGTATGTGTAGGATTTATTTGCTGTAAACTATCTTTGAAAGGTGAAAGTAATGTAAGCGAATAGAATGTGTGAATTGAGGTATACTTGTAAAGAAATGTACTTTGGTTATATTCAGATGAAGGAAGTCCGTTTTTGTTACAGTGCCTGCTACAGGACTATTATTATTGGAGTTTTTCTCTCAGGGCCCATATTTTAGTGTAGAGTTGAGTTTCAGATCCTGGGTCTCATGGCTAGCAGCATGTTTTTGAGTCAACAGCAGAGACTTCTAATTATTATAAACATTACAATTATGTTGTTAGGATATTAGAATTTTGTCAGTTATAAAAATGAATAAAAGATAACGAAGCATGAGGACAAGAAAGAAGCTTTGTTATATCACGTAAGGTTTTCCCAAAGCGATTATGTTCTGTGAATCAGTTGTCTGCTTAGTCATCTTGTTGGTTGTCTTAAGATTCAGATGGGTTTCTGGGAGATATCGACCCAAGTGATATTACTGAACATGCATCATGTGCTGCTTATTACTTTGTGGCAGGTATCCTTCTTGGGGATTTTATTTGTTAACTAGTGGTTACCAGAACCCTATTATAATGTTATTGTTAATATATGAAAATTTTGGTATTTGGGTTAGTCTTCTCTTTGCAAATGGGAATGCTAGATAGATGTGGAATTTCCAGTAGGCATCCAGTTTGCAAATGCAGGTGGTTTGCTTCAGAATCTTTGCTTTGATCCATTTGTTTTTGTGTTTACTTGAAATAAACAGCAAGAAGTCAAAAACAAAATGAGGTATTTGTTGTGTTTTAAAACTTTAAGAAGTATTGCTATCAGATTCGTCAAATAATAGTCACTAATATCTTTTAGACATTTCTAGTCATGTAGGGATAAATACATAAATAAGTGTATGATTTTGATTTATGCTTAAACATAAAGATTATGAGGCTATGCAGGTTTTCTAAATTAAAAAATATTAATTATATGTGTATGTGAGAGGGGTTGTACATGTGTAGGTGGCTAGAAGTGTACATTGGATCCCTTGGGGCTAGAGTTACAGGCTGTCCCCTTCTCAGGGTCAGTGCTTGGAACTGAATCTGGGCCTGTCCTCTAGAAAAGCAGCAGATGCTCTTAACCTCTGAGTCATATCTGCAGCCTCTACAAGTTTATTCTTTTTTTTTCTATTCCTTTTTTTATTGGATATTTTCTTTATTTACATTTCAAATATTGTCCCCTTTCCTGTATCTTCCCCCCCACCTCTGGAAGCCCCCTGTCCAGCCCCCCCCTCCCCCTGCTTCTGTGAGGGTGCTCCCCCCCCCCCAGGTCCCGCTTTCTCACACTCAAATTCTCCTACACTGGAGTATCTAGCCTTCACAGGACCAAGAGCCTCTCCTCCCATTGATGCCCGACAGAGCCATCCTCTGCTACATATGTGGCTGGAGCTATGGGTCCCTCCATGTATGCTCCTTGGTTGGTGGTTTAGTTCCTGGGAGTTCTGGGGGGTGGGGGAGGTCTGGTTGGTTGATATTATTGTTCTTTCTATGGGTTTGCAAATCCCTTCAGCTCCTTCAGTCATTTTTCTAACTCATCCATTGGGGACTCTATGCTCAGTCCAGTGGTTGGCTGCAAGCATCCACCTCTGTTTTTCAGGCTCTGGCAGAGCCTCTCAGGAGACAGCTATATCAGGCTCCTGTCAATAAGTACTTCTTAGCACCCATAATATTGTCTGGGTTTGGTGACTGTGTATGGGATGGATCCCCTGGTGGGGCTGTGTTTGGATGACCTTTTCTTCAGTCTCTGCTCCACACTTTGTCTCCGTATTTGCTCACATGAGTATTTTGTTCCCCTTTCTAAGAAGGACTGAAGCACCCGTACTTTGGTCTCTTTTCTTCTTGAGCTTCATGTGGTCTGTGAATTATATCTTGGGTATTCTGAGCTTCTGGGCTAATATCCACTTATCAGTGAGTGCCATGTATGTTCTTTTGTGACTGGGTTACCTTACTCAGGATAATATTTTCTAGTTCTATCCATTTGCCTAAGAATTTCATGAATTCGTTGTTTTTAATAGCTGAGTAGTACTCCATTGTGTAAATGTACCACATTTTCTGAATCCATTCCTCTGTTGAGGGACATCTGGGTTCTGTCAAGCTTCTGGCTATTGTAAATAAGGCTTCTATGAACATAGTGGAGCATGTATCCTTGTTATATGTTGGAGAATGACACATCCAAATGATCATTCACCTCAGTCAAGTAGGCTTTACCCCAAGGATACAGGTATGGTTCAATATATGGAAATCTATCAATATAATCCACTACATAAACAAACTCAAAGGGGGAAAAAAAACAACACTTGATCTCATTAGACTCTGAAAAAGCATTTGACAAAATTCAACATTGCTTCATGTCAAAAGTCTCGGAAAGATCAGGAATTCAAGGCCCATACCTAAACATAGTAAAAGCAATATACAGCAAACCATATCCAACATCAAATGGAGAGAAACTTGAAGCAATCCCACTAAAATCAGGGACTAGACAAGGCTGTCCACTCTCTCCCTGTCTGTTCAATATAGTACTCGAAGTTCTAGCAAGAACAATTAGACAACAAAAGGAGGTCAAAAGGATACAAATTGGAAATGAGGAAGTTAAAATATTATTTGCAGATGATATGATAGTATACTTAAGTGATCTCAAAAATCCCACCAGAGAACTCCTATACCTGATAGACATCTTCAGAAAAGTGGCTGGATATAAAATTAACTTAAACAAATCAGTAGCCTTCCTATACTCAAAGGATAAACAGGCTGAGAAAGAAATTAGGGAAATGACATCCTTCACAATAGTCACAAACAATATAAAAATATCTTGGTGTAACTAACCAAACAAATAAAAGATCTGTATGACAAGAACTTCAAGTCTCTGAAGAAAAAAATTGAAGATCTCAGAAGATGGAAAGATCTCCCATGCTCATGGATTGGCAGGATTAAAAATGGCCATCTTGCCAAAAGCAGTCTACAGATTCAATGCAATCCCTATCAAAATTCCAACTCAGTTCTTCTTAGAAAGAGCAATTCTCAAAATCAAATTCATTTGGGATAACAAAAAACTCAGGATAGCGAAAACTATCCTCAACAATAAAAGAACTTCTGGGGGAATCACCATCTCTAACGTCAAGCTGTATTACAGAGCAATAGTGATAGAAACTGCATGGTATTGGTACAGTGATAGGCAGGAAGATCAATGGAATAGAATTGAAGACCCAGAAATTAACCCAAACACCTATGGTCACTTGATCTTTGACAAAGGAGATAAAACCATTCAGTGGAAAAAAGATAGCATTTTCAACAAATGGTGCTGGTTCCATTAGTGAAGAATACAAATCGACCCTTTCTTATCTCTTTGGACAAAGCTCAAGTCCAAGTCGATTAAGGATCTCCACATAAAACTAGATACACTGAAACTAATAGAGAAGAAAGTGGGGAAGAGCCTTGAACACATGGGCACGGGAAAGTTTCCTGAACAGAATACCAGTGGCTTATGCTCTGAGATCAAGACTTGACAAAAGGCCCCTCATAAAATTGCAAAGCTTCTGTAAGGCAAAGGACACTGTCAGTAAGACAAAACGGCAACCAACAGATTGGGAAAAGATCTTTACTAATCCTACATCTAATAGAGGGCTAATATCCAATATATACAAAGAACTTAAGAAGTTCAACTCCAGAGAATCAAATAACACTATTAAAAAAATGGGGTACAGAGCTAAACAAAGACATCTTAACTGAGGAGTACTGAATGGCCAAGAAGCACCTAAAGAAATGTTCAGCATCCTTAGTCATCAGGGAAATGCAAATCAAAACAAACCTGAGATTCCACCTCACACCAGTCAGAATGGCTAAGATCAGAAACTCAGGTGACAGCAGATGCTGGTGAGGATGTGGAGAAAGAGGAACACTCCTCTATCGTTGGTGGGATTGCAAGCTGGTACAACCATTCTGGAAATTAGTCTGGTGGTTCCTCAGAAATTTGGAGATAGTATTATCTGAAGACCCAGCTATACCATTCCTGGGCATATACAAGTTTATTCTTAACAGTATGTAATATATATGCTTTAATTTCTGTCTATGTAGAACTTCAGTATTCCTTCAGTCATGTTACATTTTACTGTGTTGCTGTGTTAATCATTGCCCTATTGGTGGAAGCATGAGGTATTCATAATTTTTTGACACTTCCATGAATAATTTCATATATTGTGCTGCTGAGTCAAAGGAATGTTCTTTCTTTTAAAAGTTTTAATAGTTAATACCCAATTATCTTTCAAGCACTTGCCAGCTTATGTTTCCATTTGCTGTGCTTTAAGTTTTTTGTTCTTTTGTCTTACTAATACTTAATGTTATCACTCTTGGTTTTATAGAATCTTGAATGAATAATGAATCTATTTTTTAAAAAAATTGTTGTATTAGTAATAAAGTGAAACATCTTTTTAATTTATTTTCTTTTAGTAGTTTTTTTTTTTTTGAGAATTACATATTTACCCTCCTTCACCTTTTTCAGGATCCACCTCCCCTTCCCTTTTCACCTAATTTTGGGTCCTTTTGGGGGGTTTTATTTTCCCGTCAAGGCCAATTTGTGTTGATGTTCTCATATTCTTAGATATGGCTTTCTACTAGAGCATGGTCGACTTATGAGGGGCTGTAACGCTGAGAAAACTGACCCTTTCTCTCCCCAGCAGCTCAACGTTGCCAGGAATTTCTCAGCTGGTGGGACTTTCTCTTTCTTCCACAATGATATGTGAGCGTTTTATAAGGGGAACATAGTATATATGTTTCGTTAAGGGTTGAGCGTTCTAAAGAGTCTTATTCTCTGCACCTTTGCTAATTCTTTCTATGTTTATTGTCATCTCCTGTAAGCAGAGGGTAGTGAGACACAATCTCTAGGTATAATGGTAGGAGTTAGTTTGATACTATGTCCATTTAGTAGAATAATAGTAGTATGTTTTCCTCTAAGATGTATGTTCTGTCTAGCCAGAGGTTCTTGGCCTGATGTTGGTGCCAAGTATGGGTTTCATCTTGTGGTGTCAGTATAGAGTTAAATCAGAAAGTAATTGGTTACTCTGATGACATTTATACCAGTATTGTACCTGTGAGCTTCCCTTAGCCGGCTGATTGTTATTGTAGCTCATACACTTCGTACCTGGGTAAGACTGGTGGTTACTTTCTCTTATGGTAGTTGCATAGCACCTTCCAGCACTATGGAAGCTAGCCAGTAGGGATAAAACTTCAAGTCTATACCAGCTTGATTTTGCTGTGTTCTATAATTCAAAGTATGTGGAATGTTCAGCAATAAGGTTTTATTGCCAAGTTCTGGAAGACTAGAGTTCAGTTTTTGGGCAGTTCATTGTTAAAGTTGGAATGGAGTATCAGGAATTCCTGGCTCAGCTTATATTAAGAGAGGTTTCTTTTTTTTTTTTTTTTTTTTTTTTTTTTATTTTAGATATTTTCTTTATTTACATGCGAATTTCTCCTTTCCCAGTTTCCCCTCCAAAAAACAAAAAAACAAACAAAAACAAACCCCTGTTGCCTCCCCGCTCCCCATGCCTGCCACCCCGCCCTCTCCCACTTTCTGGCCCTGGCATTCCCCTACACTGGGGCATAGAACCTTCACAGGGCCAAGGTCCTAAGAGAGGTTTCTAATCTCAATAGAAGACCTTTTCTAAGGTTAGAAGATTCTCACAGTTAATTTTCAGGAATGTGGGGAATGTACAACATGTACTAATAGTATTAGTGATGTGAGTCTAGGATTCTTCCCTGAAGAAAGGGTGGGGGTGGGGCAGAAGGCAGATGCCTGGGATTTTTGATCCCTGCACACATTTTGGGTATCTGTGGACATAGAGGTGTGGGTCTAGGGTTAGTGTCCCTCTTATATAGTGGAGTGGTCCTCAGGATAGGTAGAATTTGCAAAGCAAGTCTAGTATTTCTAATTGGAGAGGGGTGCAAGGGAGGGATGGATGGATGGGGTTGGTGGGAGTAAATGTAAGCTCAGCTCCCTGCATAGAGACAGGGGTGGCAAGGGCACTAGCATGGATGGGTAAGTAAAACAAGGTTGGTTTCCCTACCTTAAGGGAAGGTTCAGAAGGGGTGCAGGAACACAGGCACTGGACACGTGGTTTTCAGGTGAGGGTGAGGGTACAGGAAGAAAAGAGGCTGAATATCTGTTAATATTCACTGTCTGTCTGTCTGTCTTATTTATATTATTCATAGCGTTTGTCAGTCTTAAAAGTTTAAAACTTAGTTTAGAAATTCCTTCCTTAGAAGTCTGGAGTTAATAATAGCTACAGTTTTAGAATTTATTCTGTATCAGGTACTGACCTATTCAGTTTAACTTTAACACAATTATGAAGTCCATTGTACATTAATTGATTTGCCAAAGTATCCTGGAAGCATAAAGCAGGGATTCAACTCAGTATGATTCATACACTTAACTGCTATACCAAGCATAGCATTTTTTTTATTTTGAGTCATTTTCATGTGTTAGCCTCCCCCTGCCCCTCATTACTTACTTAAAAAATAGTTTGATATAAATTTTACTTAAGGTATGTCTTTATGTTTATATAAAGCCTTCCTAATTAGTTTATCACCCCTCTCTCTTTCTCTCTCTTTCTCTCTTCTTGCCTTTTGGTTTCTTTAACATGAATGGACAATTTTGCTTATCATACTCACTAGCTGTGTTAAATTCAGTGCCTTTCCAGAATGTCTAAAGAAAATTGAGGGCATGTGGGGAGGGATTTTCACTGTAGTATTTACTGTTGGAGAGGTGGACAATGAAACCTAATGGTGACCTGCCGAAGATCTGTAATGCTAATAACTCTTGACCAAATGTTCTGAGCATTATACTTGTTTTGTTATTGTGGCTACAAAACATTATACCCTTTTACATATAAGAATTGTCCTATTATCCTTAAATAGTTTCTTCTGAAATTTAGGCAAACAGCCTGGTGAGATGGCTCAGTGGGTAAAGGTCTGGACATGACCTGACTTTGATCACCACTAATTCTTTCAAGTTGTCTCCTGATTGTTTCACACATACCATGACACCAGTACATGGATGTACCCAAAGTACGTACACAATCATGAATGTGGAGCAGTAATTAATAAAATAAAATTTAAAAGCAATTAGGCAAGTGCTGTGCTTTCTTCTTTCTCACTCACAGGGTAGCTAACATTTATGATTGTAGCAAATTCTGTGACCATGACTTATCAAGGCATTTTTTTTAAAAGTGTAGAATAGAGTTTATTAAGGGCATGGGGAGGGGAGGTAAGAGGTAGTGGAGGCAGAGAAAGGCAGGGGTGGGGGGAGGGAAAACAATAGCAAGAGAAAGCAAGAGAGCAAGAGAACATCAAAGTATATTTTTAAGTGTGGTCCAGATTATTCTTAAACTCAAATAAGTTGTATTAGTGATGCCTTACTTTGTAGTAGTTAAAGAACTGATGTTAGTGTTTTTTCTTTTTTTCAACTTTAATAGATATTATTTTGTATTTATATAACACCTTCTTCAAGAACCTTTTAGATGTTTACAGACTTCCTCTCTAACTAATCCCCACAACAACCCTGTGAGTACCAGGTATTACTCCCATTTACAAGAGGGAGACCGAAGCACAGAGAGGTTAGGTGACTTGCCCAAGGTCACACAGCTAAGCTCACTGGAGAGCAAGGACCCCAGTACCTGGCCTCCCAGCTCCCAGCCACATCCTCAGGAGAGAATCTTTATTGAAAAGCATCTTTACAGGAAGCATCAGGAGGAGCATGTTATGAAAGTGAGGTCTTCCTACAGCCATCATGGAAAGAACAACCCGATGCCGATGGCTGAGGCCGTAAGGCCGCTATAGCACATTTCCTTGAGTAAGCTTCTAAAGGTGAAAGTCCCATGACAGAAGCTGCATGACTCAGAAATGGGCCTAACTTAGAATATTTACTTTTAGCTAGGATAATTCATAGAATTATACTTTTGTTCTAATATACAAAATTTGGGACAGCTGCCCAAGCAAACATGTACATAATTACACAGCAACTAGCCTTGTCTGAAACTTGCATCTGCCCTCATCATAATCACAGGCAAACAACAGTCACCTGAAATGTGTCCTGGGCGGGCTACCTTCCTTTCATTTCCTATATCTGCTATCCCTAGTCCCCAACCCAAACCCTGTATGTTTTTTAAGTCTACTGAGTCTCTGATAAAATTCAAAATGTCTTACTCAGATCCATCTGCACTATGTATAAAAAGTAAATTTAGGGCCAATCCAGGAGTCATTCTCCTGCAAACTGTACAGTGCAGACCTGAGTGAGCAAAGCAGGCCTGCTGCCTGGAGCTTGGCTCCCAGGCTACACCTGCTTCTTGGAGAACTTAACTACATTTTTCCTGCTTGTGTTTTAACTTCAAAAACATATGTGCAAGCAAACACAGTACTTCAGGGCTGCACAAGGCAGCCCGAGGACTCAGCCCCACCTTATGCCTTATCTTTGAACACAAAGCTGCAGCAAATGCAGTTCTGAATTCCATCACAATCTCGAGTGGGCCCTCACCGGCCTGTGCTCTTGGTTCTAACTCTCATGCTCTTGGTTGCGATTCTTTATGTGATGCTGGGAGATCAAAAACCTAGCCAGGGTAAGGTTTCAGAAACTATTAGAATGAGTTTGCCAAAGGTCATCCATCTTTTTCTCCCAGCACATCTGTCTCAGAAGCCCGATTAGCTAAGTGACCCCATCACAAATCAGCTTATGGGATGAATAGATGAAGTCATTTCCCGAGCTAAAGGTAGACAATGAATGTTAGTTATAGCAGCACAAAAACCATTTCTTTTTGCTGTTTGCTTCTTGGTGAACAGTTTTAGTAAAATTGCTTTAGAAAACCAGGGGCTTGGTCAACAGGCTACCACCACCACAGCATGAGAAGGCAGTGGGAGGCTGCCCAGAGTCTGATAGCTTCAACTTTGACTGGAATCCTTAACCACTTTCTGCAAGTTACATCCAGCCACTGATGTATCACTTGATGCCTGGCCATATGTGGAGACTCCCTGTACGGTTTCTTAAACTCCCAACAGATCTAGTTGTAACAGTTTGAACACTGTCCAAATAGCACGCTTAGGACACTTTTTGAGATTACTACTTCACCAAAATGTAATCTTTCTTTTTTTTTTTTATTAGATGCTTCTTTTATTTACAATATCTTCTTTCCCAGGTTCCCCTCAAAAAGAAAAAAAAAAGAAAAAGAAAAGAAAAGAAAGATGAAATAAGAGAAAATTAAAAAAAACCCAAAAAACTAAAACAAACCCCTGTTCCCTCTCCCCTCGCCATGCTCACCACCCCACCCCCTCCTGTTTACTAGCCCTGGAATTCCCCTACACTGGGGCATAGAACCTTCACAGGGCCAAGGGCTTATCGTCCCATTGATGACCAACTTGGCCATCCTCTGCTATACATATGCTGCTGGAGCCATGAGTCCCACCATGTATTCTCATTGGTTGGTGGTTTAGTCCCTGGGAGCTCTGAGGGTACTAGTTAGTTCATATTGTTGCTCTTCCTAAGGAGCTGCAAACCCTTCAGATCCTTGGGTCCTTTTCTAGCTCCTTCATTGGGGATCCTGTACTCAGTCCAATGGATGGCTGTGAGCCTCTACTTCTGTATTAGTTGGGTACTGTCAGAGCCTCTCAGGAGACAGCTATATCAGGCTCCTGTCATCCAGTACTTGCTGGCATCCACAATAGTGTCTAGATTTGATGATTGAATATGGGAAGGATTCCCAGGTGAAGCAGTCTCTGAATTGTCCTTCCTTCAGTCTCTGCTCCATAGTTAGTCTCTGCAACTCCTTCCATGGGTATTTTGTTTCCCCTTTTAAGAAAGAACAAAGTATCCATACTTTGGTCTTCCTTCTTGAGTTTCTTATGGTTTGTGGTTTGTACTTTGTGTATTCTGATCTTCTGGGCTAATATCCACTCATCAGAGAGTGCATACCATGTGTGTTCTTTTGTGATTGGGTTATCTTACTCAGGATGATATTCTCCAGGTCCATTCATTTCCCCAAGAATTTGATAAATTCATTGTTTTTAATAGCTCAGTAGTACTCCATTGTGTAGATGTACCACATTTTCTGTATCCATTCCTCTGTTGATGGACATCTGGGTTGTTTCCAGTTTCAGGCTATTATAAATAAGGCTGCTATGAACGTAGTGGAGCATGTGTCCTTATTACATGTTGGAGTATCTTCTGGGTATATATGCCCAGAGTGGTATAGCTGGGTCCTCTGGTAGTACTATGTCCAGTTTCCTGAGGAACTGCCAAACTGATTTCCAGAATGGTTGTACCAGCTTCCAATTCCACCAGGAGTGAAGGAGTGTTCCTCTTTCTCCACAACCTCTCCAACATCTGCTGTCACCTGAGTTTTTACCCTGGCCATTCTGACTGGCGTGAGGTAGAATCTCAGGGTTTGTTTTGATTTGCATTTCCCTGATGACTGAGGATGTTGAACATTTCTTTAGGTGCTTCTTAGCCATTCAGTATTCTTCAGTTGAGAATTCTTTGTTTAGCTCTGTACCCCATTTTTTAATAGGGTTATTTGGTTGTCTGGAGTCTACCTTCTTGAGTTCTTTGTATATATTGGATATTAGTCCTCTATTAGATGTAGGATTAGTAAAGATCTTTTCCCAATTTGTTGGTTGCCGTTTTGTCCTGTTGACAGTGTCTTTTGCCTTACAGAAGCTTTGCAATTTTATGAGGTCCCATTTGTCGATTCTTGATCTTAGAGTATTGCTGATGATATGATAGTATACTTAAGTGACCAAATATTCCACCAGAGAGCTCCTAAACCTGATAAACAACTTCAGTAAAGTAGCTGGATATATAATTAACTCAAGCAAATCAGTGGCCTTCCTACACGAAGGGTAAACAGGCTGAGGAAGAAATTAGGGAAACAACACCCTTCACAATAGTCACAAATAATATAAGATACCTTGGTGTGAATCTAACTAAGCAAGTAAAAGATCTGTTTGACAAAAACTTCAAGTCTCTGAAGAAGGAAATTGAAGATCTCAGAAGATGGCAAGATCTCCCATGCTCGTTGATTGGCAGGATTAATATAGTAAAAATGGCCATCTTGCTGAAAGTAATCTACAGATTCAATGCAATCCCCATCAAAATTCCAACTCAATTCTTCACAGACTTAGAAAGAGCAATTTGCAAATTCATCCGGAATACAAAAAAAACAGGATAGCCAAAACTATTCTCAACAATAAAGGAACCTCTGGTGGAATCACCATCCTGGACCTTAAGCTGTACTACAGAGCAATTGTGATTAAAAACTGCATTGTATTGATTGGTACAGTGACAGGCAGGTAGATCAGTGGAATAGAATTGAAGACCCAGAAATGAACCCATGCACCTATGGTCACTTGATCTTTGATAAAGTAGCTAAAACCATCAAGTGGAAAAAAGCATTTTCAACAAATGGTGCTGGCTCAACTGGCGGTTAGCATATAGAAGAAGGCAAATCAATCCATTCCTATCCCCTTGTACAAAGCTCAAGTCCAAGTGGATCAAGGAGCTCCACATCAAAACAGATACACTGAAAATAATAGAAAAGAAAGTGGGGAAGAGCCTTGAGCACATAGGCACAGGGGAAAATTTCCTGAAAATGTAATCTTTCAAAGGGTATGAGCTGCTGGGATTCTTTCTGGCTGCTCTACTGGTCCTTCTCAAGGCTAAAAAGAGACTAAAGAACACAGCTGTGTGGTCCTGGGGTTCTGCTAGCAGAGTGCTGGCTTCACGATGGGACTTCTGTTATTATTCTAGCATCAGGGAATTCCTACTTTACTGAAACTAAAGGTTTAAAAAAAAGGGACAAATTATAATCAAAGAGCAAATGCTCAGCCAAGGATAGTCCCTCCTGGCAGCACTGACACACACCACAACCCCTGCCCCCCAATTGCAATCGACTCAGGATTATCTTAGTGATTTCAGCTAGAATATTCAGTTCACCTTGAAAACAGAAATGTACAATAGGAATACTTCAGATGACAAACTAATAAAATAAGCTAAGACTTGCTGGTAGAGTCAAGGGCACTTCACACAATGCTTAGACTCAACCCAGTTTAAATAAAATAAATAAGGAAAAAAGATCATTACAAGGCCACTCTTTCTGCTTGGGGAATCAAGAAGGCAGTTTTGACCAGCTATTCTCTCCAAGTACATTCACTGTGTATGATCACACGCTTCTCCAGAGAAGCAGGGTATCTTTGACCTCCTGACAATGGGCTCCTTGTCTGTGCTCTGTGTGTCAGGAAGGCAACTGCAAACGTTGAGCCCTAAGGTGCTTTCCGGGATGCTTGACAAGACTGCCACTGTTCCCATGCAGTGTACGTATCCCATCCCCTGGCACACAGTGCAGTGTGCTCAGTCTGCCTAGCACATTCTAATTCTTCCACTGCCCTCCCGAGGAACTCAAATCAACATTGGTAAAATTACTACAGAAAACGTGATGGTAGCTGGCAGCTGCTTTACCTGAGAGCTGGTATCTCTGATTTCACTTCCTTGTGTGAACTGCACAGGCAGTATGATTTCTGAGCAAAAAATTCAACTACTGTGATCGGAAGGGCATGTTAGTCCACAGTCTTTGCTTTATTGTATGCAAAATGAGCTACTGGCCTGAGCGTACTATGTCTGTCTCTAGTGTTTTTCTTCTTAAGGGTTTAGTTTCTACATTCTTACTGTTTAGAAAAGATGAAAAATTCCTGAAATCGTCTTCTTGAGTCTCCTATCTTAAAATAATGACTTTCTTTGAGTTGTTTTCTTTTTAGTCAGACACTTTGGTAATTGTTGGAGAATACAGATGAAATGTAGTTTGCCATTGAAGGTCTTAATAGTTACATAGTCTGAAAACAGATGATGTAAATAAATATTGGTGTCATACAGTGATAAGAAGTATGCAATTGTGAAAATTACAGAAAAAAATGGAGGGTTCAAAGACTTTTGAAGGATGAATAATTGTTGAGAAGTTCAAAATTTAGGAGAGGTTGCTAAATATTAAAGAACTTCTGGCAATTGTTGATGATTTGTTCTTATAGAAGGACTTAACCTTTGCTAAGATTTCTATTACTGTACAAACACAATGACCACCCTTTCTTGGACCTGAAGATACAGACTCAGCCAGGGCTTTTAGAAGCAGTTTTGTACTATATACTCACCAGTCCAGATGAACCATTTTCTGTCTCGGCTGGAGTGGGAACAATTCCAGTGGAAAGACTACTATGATTGATGTTAGGAAGCAAGGTTGTGATTGGACCAAGCAAGTGACAGTCCAAGTACGTGACTGTGTCCAGTGCAAAGAAGATTGCAGCAATCTTTGTGATTAGTGATTGGTTAGAGAATTCCTTCTCGAACTAAATAAGCAAACTGTTTGGGCTCAGTGAGGAGGCTGGCCTACAACTCCTGTGGTACCTCTGTTGTAGCCCAGGTTCATTAAAGGCTGTCCTACCCGAATGATTTTTTTCTTGCCCACTTTAATTAGTTTGGGTCAAACTGCACAAACATCATGACCAAGAAGCAAGTTGGGGAGGAAAGGGTTTATTCAGCTTACTTCCACATTGCTGTTGATCACCAGAGGAAGTCAGGACTGGAACTCAAGCAGGTCAGGAAGCAGGAGCTGATGCAGAGGCCATGGAGGGATGTTTCTTACTGGCTTGCTTCCCCTGGCTTGCTCAGCATGCTCTCTTATAGAACCCAAGACTTCCAGCCCAGGGATGGCACCACCCACAAGGGGCCCTACCCCCTTGATCACTAATTGAGAAAATGCCCCACAGCTGGATCTCATTGAGGCACTTCCCCAACTAAAGCTCCCTTCTCTGTGATAACTCCAGCCTGTGTCAAATTGACACACAAAACCAGCCAGTACACTGGTAATACCAAGAAAGAAACCTTTGAAATAACACAGCAATGGCAGCATCTGTGAGGTATGAAGAGATGGATGGCAAGAACTGAAAAATGTTTATCAGACGTTCTCAAAGAAGAGGACCCGAAGGCCGTGGTCACTGAAGAAATTCCTAGAAGTTGTCAAAGCGTTAAGGGCCAGGATAGACCAGGCTGAGAGATGTAAGACTGGCCATAGTTGAGGTCCAAGAGCCCTAAGACCCAAGATCCCCATGGGAGCTGAATGCAGATAGTTATAAAGAGCTCAGGCAAAAACAGTACCAGTATTGGCTTTGAGGGGTAAAGGCTGCCTCTGGAAGTGTGACTCACCCAGGAAGCCTTCATGTTTGTCTATGCTTATAATGCTATTAACATTCCAAAGAGGTGTCTTTTGGAATCATCCTAACTGCTGTGGGTACATGCAAGTGTATATGAGTAAATCTATGTCAGGACAAATGTAAGGCCTGGAATGGTAATCCCTCCATCACATTTTTTTTTTGCTGATGATTTTGGCTATTGGGTTTCTGTATGAGTTTTAGGATAGTTTTTTTTTTTCTTTTTCTTTTTCTATGAAGAATGAGATGGGATTTTTGATTGGGATTGTTTCAAATCTGTAAATAGCTTTTGGAGAATGGTTATTTTCACAGTATTTTGCGTGTGCTCATCAGGGACAATGGCTTGCAGTTTTCTTTTTTTGTTGTGTCTTTACCTGGTTTGGTTACTAGAGTGATGCTGACTTTGTAGAAGGAGATTGGGCATGCTCCTTCTGTTTTTAGTATTTTGAATAGTTTAAGAAGGATTTATTGTACATCTTTGAATGTCTGATAGAAGTTTGCTGTGAATTCATTTAACTCTGGATTTTTTTTTTTAAGCTAGAAGAGGCTTTTATATTTATTTCAGTCTCTTCATATATTATGGGTCTATTTAAATTAACTTGTTCTTAGTTTAATTATATCCATTTCTTTTAGATTTATGCCACTGACTTGGGATTTTTCTTCCTAATCTATGTCTATAATTCAGAGGTTTGCTTTTTTTTTTTTTTTTTTTTTTTTTTTTTTTGGTTTTTCGAGACAGGGTTTCTCTGTGTAGCTCTGGCTGTTCTGAAACTAACTCTGTAGACCAGGCTGGCCCTGAACTGCTACCGCCTTCCAAGTGCTGGGATTAAAGGTGTGCGCCATCACTGCAGGGTCAGAGGTTTGCTTTTTTCCTAGGGTGTCACATTTCCTATCTGTCCTTTCCTGTGTTTTTAGATTTTTTTTTTAAAGATTTCTTATTTGCCCTAAATCCCTTATTTTTTCTGTTAGTCCTGGTCCTCTATCTTCTGTTTAATTCATTTTACTTTTAAGGCTTTCCTTTGAATTTTCTAGTTGAACTGTTGGCTTTTTCAGTTCCATCTTCATTGTTTTATCTCTTGATTGGATTCAGTTCTCAAGTCTTTAATTAGTCTTTTCCAATTCTCAAACTTATGTTTGTGTTTTCTTGGACATCACTCAGGTGTTTATTCTCAAGTTCTTTCTTCTTGATTTCACTGAGCTGGTTCTTTGTGTCTTCTTTAAACTCTAAATTCTTTGAGGAGGTTTATGACCTTTTAATTCTGTGTTTTAGAGTTCACCTAGGTAATTATCATTGATAAACATTGATAAACATTGATTTCTACAGGACTGGTCGCTTTTGGAGAGAAGATATTTGGTTGCTCTTTCATATTTCTGGTACTTTTAGAATTGACTCTAGGCATGAGGACCTCTTCTGTTAGTTCTGAGTTTCTTATGGACAGAGCAGATTGTGGCCAGAAGAGTGGATATTCTGATGAGTTGTGTCTGGAGGGTAGAAATGAACTGGGTGAAATGAAGTCAGGTGACAGAAGGTACTGGTCTGGTGTACAGGATGTGCTCCTTGTTTGAAGGTTCGAGTATGGAGAGGTAGATCTTGCTGGATAGAAATGTTGGCTGTGATATGAAGAGTTCTGTGGCTTGGGGAATTGGTAGAAAGGATCCTGGCTGGAGCCTAGAACTCCTTTGTTATGCAGGCAAGGGTGGTGGGTTTGAGGATGTGAGATGTCTGGATTCTGAATTGGGTGACATAAATGGATACAGGGAGTGTGTCTTGGAGGAAGCCTACATGTTAGCTGTGGCATAGACTGGGGACATCAGACTAGCCTGGCACACAGGTTGTTGGCCTTGGGGATCTCTAGCTCTTTGAGGGAAAGGCATGTATGAGAAGTAAGGGGACTCTCCAGGGTAAACCTGGAAGAGGATGTGGGAACTCGGGGAGACAGTAACTGATGATCTGACTTCTTCAAGGAGAGTGGATCTCCTAATAATTCTACCATGTCACAAAAATACTATAGACTGGCAGCTAAACTTTATAATAGTGACCTTTGGAGGACATTTCAGATTTAAACTAGAGGTAATTCATATTCAGAGGTAGGATTCTGATTATATGATTATAGATAGTCACCTTTTAAAAGTACTGGTTAAATGGGAAACTCAAAGGAAGGTGTAAAGAAGTATGGATGTCTGCATATATCATGTGCTTTCTTCATGTCTCTTTTTTCATTTTAACTCAGAATTTCTTAGAAAAATCAACAGAAAGAGAAACTCGCCAAGAGTATGCTTTGGCTATGATTCAGTGCAAAGTCCTGAAACAGTTGGAGAATTTGGAGCAGCAGAAGTATGATGATGAAGATATCAGTGAAGACATCAAATTTCTTTTGGAAAAACTTGGTGAAAGCGTCCAAGACCTTAGGTATGTTATCATCATCTCAGCCTGTAGCCCTGGCTGTCCAGGAACTCACTGTATAGACCTGGAACTAAGAGATCTGTGACTTCTGCTGGGCGAGAGATATGGACCACCTATCCTGGAGTTAACATGCTTTTTAAAATTGCCATATACTAAAGATTTGTTTGACCTTGAACTCCTAGACAGAAGTGATCCTGCCTCAGTCTCTTGAGTGGTTGGACCCTATTGGTGTGTATGGTAGGTTATATAACTGTTAAAGAAGATTTGAATTGATTACAAAGTATGAAAATCATATTTTCCTACATTGTTCTGTTTTCTGCTGAAACATACTACATTGTTAACTGTAGCTTAGAGCATTTGGTTATTCTTACTTGGAGAGATTCCCATCAGTTTCTTTATAGAACACTAGTTGAGTAATATAGTTGGCCTATATCTGTTTTCATTTTTCTCATCCTTCTACTCACACTGAATGAGAGTAGTGTTAATCCCACCAAATGAGAGTAAAGACCATTACCCAAAATCTTTGTTCAAATTAAGCAAGCTTTATTTTCTGTCAGACATGGCTAACTCTCTAAAGCGGGGTCTGAAAAAATAGCATTTAACATAGGAAAAGTAGGCTTTATATAGTGTAAAAAACTACAAGGCTAGGGAGTTTTCAGGAGTTGGGAGATTTCCAGAGGGGTTTTGGTTACCCTGGAGCTTAGCTGAACATTGCAAAATGATTTGGCAGAACATCTTATCATCTGGGTACATTCAAGGTATGAATCAAACTCCAGAGGGTGGGGATCATGTCAGATTCCAGCAATAGGCTAAGGCATAGTCATCTTGAATTTTGCAGTATTGTTCTAATCTTATAACAAAATGGCATCCACCCTTAACATGGAGTCAGGGTGGTCCATCAATTCCTGTGATAAAATTTCCTGACAAAGGAAAAAGGTTTGTTTATTTTGACTCAGTTCCAGAGTGTGTGCCTTCTTTTCGGGTGTAGAAGTCATGGTGACAGGAACTTGTGACAGCTGATCATATTGTATCTGCAGTCGGAAAGGGATGAATGGTTTTGTTGAGGTCACTTTCTCCTTTTTATGCAGTCCAGGACCCCACCATAAGGATGAGTGCCATTTAAAAATGCACAAATCTTTGTGCCTTGTCTTCATTGCTTTCTTGTTGCTGTGATGAAGTAATAAAATTCCCGACAAAAGCAATTTAAGGAAGAAAGTATTTGTTAGCTTACAGTTGTCAAGGGATAAGAAAGTCAATGATGAAAAAGACTTTGGAAGGCAGCAACAGGCCTCTGGTGGGTCACATTACATCTGCATTCAGAAAGCAGATGGTGAACAGGAAATTTGAATCTTAAAAGCCTCAAGGTCCATCTTCAGTAACCTATTTCTTCAAGACTCCATCTTCTAAAGATCCCACAGTCATCTCAGATAGCACCCCACCTAGGGACCAAATGTTGAAGATGAGACTAAACGGGCCATTTCACTTTCAAACCAGAAACTTCAATTAACCCAGTCAAGATAAGCCCCACAGTTGTGGCAGAAGGTATGTCTCAGTGTATTCTAGATCTCATCAAGTTGACAAATCAACTCACAGTATATAAACCACACTTAAAAACAACCAAGTTGCATACATTTAATTACTGAGTTTTGAATTACAATGTAAAGTTTGTTAACATGTAGAATTTTTGCTTTTAATTTTGAAAGATTGTTTCAACAAATCATGTTTATATTAATAGTCATACTTTGTATTTATATGAGTACATGTGTGATATTGTTTTTGTGATATAATAGTGTACCTTAACATTTATTTTAAGATTATCTGATTTTTATATATGTTTACAATAATATATCTACTGACTTGGCAATTTACACTGACTCTCAGGGTAGAAATTATCATTTTTCTAATATAAACTAATACATACTCATATATTAATTGAGAATAAAGATTTTTGGTAGCAAGTAATGATTTTAATATTTCACACCAAACATTCAATTTTGGCAATGTTGGACATGCCAAAATTGATGTTCCTATGATTTGCTGGTGATTAAACTGTTGAAGTTTATAGTAGTGGTTAATATTTAGAGGGCAGTGAGTCTTTCTAGTTGTTATTCTTGTTATGTTTTTGAGACGGGGTCTTACTATGTAGCCTAGAAGTTGTTGTAGTTCTTGCCTGGCCTAGAACGGGATATATAGATCAAATCGGCCTTGACCCAGAAAGACGTAACGAAGCCTCTATGAGTAAAATAGTGGAAAAAGATACTTCATAGTATAAATAGCAATTAATAGCTTGTTTCAATGTAGAAACCGTTAGATACTTGAGATTACCAAGTTGCATACATTCTTGAGTGCTTCTGCTTCTCAAGTGCTGGGATTTTAAGTGTGTATAAAACCCAGACTCAGTCTTTGTAACTAAGTCATATTTTAATTTGTTTAATTTTGTAGTAGCCCTTAGATTCTTATAACTGGAATTTTTAAATAATTTTATAGTTCGTTTGATGAATACAGTTCAGAACTTAAATCTGGAAGGTTGGAATGGAGTCCTGTACACAAGTCCGAGAAGTTTTGGAGAGAAAATGCTGTGAGGTTAAATGAGAAGAACTATGAACTCTTAAAGTAAGTTTGGATCCTATGTTCTGCTCTATAGTTATACAGATCATCACCAACATTTAGCTATATTATTAGGTGCTCTGTAGTTTTAATTTATGTTTTCTTGCTAAGTAATGTGTTGAATGCTTTTTATGCTTTTGATCGGTTAGGGGTTTACCTTCTCCAAGAGAAGTGCCTGCCAATTTGATGAACTTTTTTTTTTAAATGGGAATTTGATATTCTGAACATGATCTTTTTTGTCATGTACTCATTGACACTATTTTACCTTTTGTTTCATGCCATTTTACTGTTTAACTGTGACCTTGATAAATCAACACAAGCTATTGATTTTAAGAGATTCAATCTCCTAATATTTCTATATATGGCTAGTGCTTTTCTGTGTCTTGGTTAAGATTTTGCCTACCCAGGGCACAGAGATAGCCATGTATTTTTATTTTGACTTTTTTTCTGTGGTACTGGGATTAACCTTAGGACCTAGAGCATTGCCAGGTAAGTTCTCTGCTCACTAGGCTATATTCCATCTTTTTTTTAAAAAAAAGTTTTTCTCTTTCTTCTTTTTTCCTTTTCTGCTCTTCCTCAGTGTCCCCTTTTTTCCTGTAGCCTAGGCCTGACTTGGAACTCATGACAATCCTCCTGACTCAGCCTCCCACATGCTGCGATTACAGGTGTGTGTTACCGATCTCTGCCTGCTTGTTCTTCTCTTCCTTTCTCTTTTGGAAGATCCTTACTAAATAGTGTTTCCAAGGTTGGCTATGGCAATTAATAAATCTCAAGTATATAAAAGATTCTACATTGAAACAACCTATTAATTGCATTTTACACTATGACAGTATCTTTTTAAACTATGTTCTTTATAGAAGCTTTGTTATTTGACCTTATATTTTGATCTGCAATCTATCCAAAGTTATGGTCATGAATTATGGTTGTTAGGTAGGAATCAAAATGTACCCTTTTGTGTAATATCTAATTGAAAATTGTACTTCCTAGGTTAGGGATGTAACTCCATGGCTAAGTGTGGTACTTGCTGCACAGTCTTTAGTATCCCTAGCACATACATAAAAAGCTGGATGTGGTCTCATGCACCTGTAACCTCCATTGTGGTGTGATCAGAGGTGGCAGGGTGGACAGAGACAGGGAGATCCCCAGAACTTATCAGCAGCCAATCTACCCAACAACCAAAACCAAACCAAACCAAACCAAACCAAAAACCTGGCAAGTCTATGTTCAGTGGAAGACTGTCAAGGGCATACATAGGCAGAGAGTGATAAGAGAAAAATACCCATATGGCTGTCTCTGGTCTCTGGGCATGTATGCACACAGAAAAGACCAAAATAGCATTTCCCTTTGGGTTCTGTAGCTCTATTCTCTCATGATAACATGACCAAATTCCTTTTTAAGTGAAATACTTATATAACATATAATTAATCTATTAAAAAATATAATTTAATGATTTTTTTACTATATTTACAGTAATGCAGAACTACTAGTACTCTCATTTTTGACACATTTTTATCACTTCAAAAAGAAATTTCAATGCTCCTAGCTATTACCTTTTCACACAACTCATTTGTTTAGCCCTAACTAACCTTTCATCTTTTTATGCTTCTATGAATTTGCTCATTACAGAAATCTTATGTAAATGTAATAATCTATTTGTCTTTAAAATCTATTAAATTTCTGACAAATTTTGTACATATTCTGATTGCTTTTACCCTCACCCTGTCTTTTTTCCCTCTCATCTCTAACTCACCTGTCTTCTTTGTACAAATCTCTCTCCCCATCATGTCTTTTTTGTCCTTTTGACACTGGTATCTTTCATTTAACTGTGTATTCAGGGTTCATCCACGTTGAAGTGTTTATGAGAACTTATTCCTTCAGGTGGATGAAGAGTACTCCAGTGTACAAACAAGACCATTGATTATTTTAATGCACAAGCTCATGGACAGTAGAGTTCGTTCTGCCTTTGACTGTGAATAGTGATTTTACTAGTAGTACTTACTGTGTGTACTTAATATGTACTTAGTTGATATGGGAACATATATTTTCATATGTTTTGCGTGAGGCACCTAGTCATGTTGCATTTGCAGTCAAGGGAGGCTGGGAGCTTGGAGAGATGGCTGAATGGTTAAGAGCACTTGCTGCTCTTCCAGAGGACTCAGATTTGATTCCCAACATCCACATGATGGCTCATACCGTCGGTAACTCCAGTTCCAGAGGATTGACTGCTCTCTTCTGGTGTCTGCAGGCACTGGATGTACATGTAGACAAAATACCCAAACACATTTAAAAAAAAAAAAGGCAGAGAGGGATGGATTCTTTGTTCAGCCCTTTTTTGTGCAATCCAGAATTCCAGTCTAGTAGTGGGATGCTGAGACATATAGTAACTATGTTTAACTCTTTGTAGAATTCACAAACTAGTTTCCAATGTGGCTATACAGCTTTATATTCCTACCATCATTATATAAGGATTCTGGTTTCTGGGCTGGAGAGATGGCTCAGTGGTTAAGAGCACTGACTGCTCTTCCAGAGGTCCTGAGTTCAATTTCCTGCAAACACATGGTGGCTCACAACCATCTTTAATGAGATTGGATACCCTCTTCTGGTGTGTCTGAAGACAGCAACAGTGTACTTGCATACATTAAATAAATAAATAAATATTTAAAAAAAAAGGATTCTGGTTTTTGTACCATTTAGCCAAAATTGGGGATTGAACCAGGGCTTCATTTATACTAGGCAAGCTCTGTACTACTGAATACTGAGACTTGTAATTATTTGGATATGGGCCTTATATTTTAAGTATTTTTAGGGTATGTAGTTATATTTCACTGCCACGCCCTCCCACACACACTGGGATTTATTTCCTGGTGGTTAACTATGTCAAGTATCTTTTCTTATACTCACTGATCTTTTGTCTTATTGTCTAAGGAAAAGCACTTATTTCGATCTTAGCTTCTATTTTTTTCTTTTTTTTTTTTTAATTGGATTGCCTTTTGGTATTTTGTTATAAGGGTTTTTTAATACAGATGCTCCTTAACTTACAATGGGGTTGCATACTAAGAAACCTCATTGTATATTGAAAATTTATTTAAACACTTAACCACCAGGCATCATAGCTTTAGGAACACAATGCACTGTTGACTCTCAGTTGTTTACCCTTATGATTATGAGAAAGCTGTGGTTTCCTCTCTGCCCCAGTTTACAGGAGAACATGCTGATAGCCTGACAAAGGCTCTAAGTAAAAGCTCAAATGATGAGTTGACCTTTGTAAGTTTCTTTGGGAGGAGGACATCTGAACTTTTTGGCTGCAAATCATCATGATATTTGATTGGAAATATTTGTCTAATTTTATATACTGCCTTCTTATTTCCTTGATAGTCTCCTTTGAAGGACAAAAGCTTTAAAATCAAAGTTTACTTTTGACTTGTATTGATTGGTTCCTTCTACTTTTGGTATCATCACAAAGGATTTATGGTCAAACGCGGTGTCTTAGTCAGGGTTTCTATTCCTGCACAAACATCATGACCAAGAAGCAAGTTGGGGAGGAAAGGGTTTATTCAGCTTACTTCCACATTGCTGTTGATCACCAGAGGAAGTCAGGACTGGAACTCAAGCAGGTCAGGAAGCAGGAGCTGATGCAGAGGCCATGGAGGGATGTTTCTTACTGGCTTGCTTCCCCTGGCTTGCTCAGCATGCTCTCTTATAGAACCCAAGACTTCCAGCCCAGGGATGGCACCACCCACAAGGGGCCCTACCCCCTTGATCACTAATTGAGAAAATGCCCCACAGCTGGATCTCATGGAGGCACTTCCCCAACTGAAGCTCCCTTCTCTGTGATAACTCCAGCCTGTGTCAAGTTGACACACAAAACCAGCCAGTACACTCGGATTATAAAATGTTCCTAAAAATTTCTCTTTTTCTTTGATTTCTTCCCTCCTCTGCACATGCGTGTGCGCGCACGCGCGCGCGCGCACACACACACACACATACACACACACACACAGTGTCATATAATACATACACTTTCAAAATTGACTTAAACTTTAGAGCACTTTCGAACAGTTTTAAGTTACAAAAATTGAGCACAAAGAATATCCTCATATATTTTCTTCACCCTCAGCACACCTTCTGCTAGCATGTTTTATACATTTAATACAGGGTCTTGCTGTATAATTCTGACTACCTTTGAACTTATGAGTCTCTTCCCTTGGCCTCTCAAATGCTAGAATTACAGGTATGTGCCACCTTACCCAGTTAATTTCCTATATTGCATTAACATTACAGTCAGTGAACCTCAGTCTCAGGGAAGGAAGAGTAATCACCTTGCTTTTTCTCTGCTTCCACAGTACACAGATAAAAGCTATCATTTGTTCCCATGTCCCACAGTCTCACTAGTCTGGCTCTGAGTGGTTTTGTCCATTCTTGCTTCACAAACTTTGCCAAATTAAGCAGTTCAGAGGCAAAAATCTCTAATTATCATGATTTCCTGCACATGCCCATTGTTAAGGTTTTCACCTGCACAAAGAATCATGTAATTTTTCCTTTTTTGTATAAAAAGTTGAAGACATCACTTTTACTTTGCTTTCTTCCCTTCTTTATTTAGTTCTTCCAGTGGGTTCCACATCATAGCATGGGAGTTCTTGAAGACAGATCTGATGTGCATCCTTTCCTTTTTGGTCTCTCAGAAATCTTCAGCTATAGGAAATGTTATCCTCTCCTATATACGACTTACCTATCAAATTAGTGGCTGAAATGGAGGGTGATAGCCATATGTCTTTTCTCCATTGGAGTTCCTTCCTTGTATAAGGGAGCTTCTGCTGCGTAGCCATGCCAAGCTCAGTTGTATATTTTATTACACATAGTAGCAGCTTGCTACTGCCATGAGTAACTACTGCTTGCTGGCAATTTTGTCCCATATTTGCTATTTTCAAAGAATGTAGCATATACTCTAGACCTTGAACAACTGTTAGCATGTTCCCATACTCACAGAACAGACCCTACTCACCAAGCAGGGACATTACTAGATATTACCTAAAAGACAGCCATCTATGGCTTCTGTAATAGACACCCCAACTTCAAATGGCTTAGTGTTAGTTATACATCTTGCTCCGCATAGGAAGGCCCATGTAATTCTGCTATAACAAGATACCATATTCCACACAGGGAGAGAGAAGCTCCTTGCTGAGACTGCCTTCATGGATGGTCCATCCTCAGATTGCAGTTCAAAGCAAAGGCAGTGCAATTGCTCTTCCCAAAGTTACCTTTAGTTTTATCACAACCTGTGTTGGGTGCAGAGTTGTGCTAACTTTTCCTGTTGAGATGCAAACAAATATTTACTCATCCCAAAGAGTACTCTAGTGACAGTCCAGAGTACCATTCCATCAAAGTCTAGCTTAGTGAACTGATGAGTTCATTTAGTTGGCTTGCACAGCATGGGCTAATGCCCCATCTCTAGAATCCTATAAATTATAGGAGGAGAGGTTGCTTCCAGGAGTGTGGGTAACTCTGAAACAACTACATCATTGTGAAGCCTAACCCATCATTGATGATGACCTCATGGAAACTGTATCATGGAGTCCTCCTTTTAGTTAGCAGCTCACAGCTTTCTAAAACTCCAGTTCTGGGGATTCTGTCTCTCTCTTCTGGCTTCTACAGGCATTGCATGCACATGGTATATAGACATACATTCAGGTAAAACATCCATACACATAAAATGAAAATAAAATAAATAATTTAAAGAAGAACATGGACAATTTGGAGTATTCAAAAATATAAAGCTGAATGTATATTTTGTTTTTATCTTCTAGATTTTCATGTGTTTACATTGAAGGAGTTATTGTCAATGTGCTGTTATGTGTAGAATATGGATAGGCAGGCAGCAGATAATAATTTGATTCATTTTCAACACTTGTTATATCCTGAGACTCATTAACTTCTGAGTTTTATTTCATCAAAAATGATTTGTGAAGTATGTACGTACATCAGTATGAAAATGAATATGTATTACTATCATACTTTTTTTTTTTCTGGGGATTTGGGAATCCAGATTTCTCAGTTAATCCAGAAGGTAGAAGGTGTGTATAATAAAATGACCCTCTGATTGACAGTGTCTTCATTTGTACTCCTATCACTTATAGATTTCAGGTAGATGACACGTTGAGATGGTTGCAGAAGTTTTATAGGTAGACTTTTAAGTTTTAGTATTAGCAAATGTGAGATAAATGGGGTTTAGAAACTAAGCAGCTTTTGTATATTTGAACGAGTTTGGGGTTATTTTTGTTTTCTTGATTCAGGCTGACTTAGAACTCTTGGATTCCTCGTCTTGGCTTCTCCCTTCCAGTGATGAGGTTATAGAGATGGAGCATTACATTCAGTTTAAAATAACAGAAAATTCTAGAAAACTTAGTATTCTATTACAAGTAAACATTTATTAATTCTGGTAAATAAGCAAAGATACTATGATTTAAGTTGTTTCCTAGTAAACCATTTTAGAAAGCTCATATTTTGTGAGCAGGTGGTTTATATGTGAACAAACTAAATGGTTTTCATTGTTTTCTACTTAATATTTATTTCATTTGTATATTTGTGAGCTAAGCGTACCTACATGTTTGTGTAGCCATGTACATGCAGAAGCCTGTTGAGGTTAGGTGTCAGATCCCCTGAAACTAGAGTTTCAGACAGTTGTGAGTCACTATGTGGGTGGGTGCTAGGGACTAAACCCCAGTCCTCCCCAAAAGCAGTAAGTACTCAACCATAGGCTTGTTTTTGAGATTATGATATAATTATATCCCCTACTCCTTCCTCCAAGACCTCCCCAATACTCCTCCCTGTTCTCCTTCAAATTCATAGCTTCTTTTTTACTAAGTTGCTATGCATGCATATGTATGTAAATAAATAATCCTAAATATAGTCTCTTCAGTCTTTATAATGTTACTTGCAAGTTTGTTTGCAGAGCTGATTGTCATTGGACAACCTACTGTTGTGTTCTTCCCAGGGGAGGACCACCTCTTTCATTGAGTCATCTGTTGAGCCCTCCTTTAAGTAGCAATTTTTAAGGGAGAATAATACTTGAGTGTCTTAGAAAAGTTAGATGACCTGTAAAAAGTGTGTGTGTGTGTGTGTGTGTGTGTCTTTGTCTGTCTTAGTTAGGTTTCTGTCCCTGTGATAAAGACCATGACTTAAAACATGTTTTAAAACATGTTGGGAGTAGATTTTTCCCTTTGCCAGCAGATATTAATTACAAATAGCTTTTTGATTAGAGGTAGGACCCTGTGTCTGTTCCCAACTCTGATTGCTGGCACTCTGTCTGGCTTGAATCTGTGCAGATCTTATGTGTGTTGCTATAGTCTCTGTGACCTCATATGTACACCAGTCCTGCTGTACTTGGAAGATACTGTTTTCCTTGGAGCCATACATCACCTCTGTTTCTTTCAGTGTTTTTGCCTCCTCTTCCTCATAGATTCTTGGGCCTTGAGGACAGGGGTTTGATGAAGACATACTACTTAGGATTTAGTGCTCCAGAGTCTCTCACTCTCTGCACAGCTAAAGGAAGCTTCTCTGATGTGAGCTGAGCAAGGCACTGACTTATGATGATTATAGTAATATGTTATTAGGAGTCATTTTATTGCCATATATCTTGAACAGAATGATAGCAGTAGGTTTTCTCCTAGACCTGTGACCTATCTAGTCTTAGGTTATGTTTTTGGAATTGCTTATAAAGCTGGGGGTAACCTGTATATACATATAAAGGTTTGAAAAGTGCTACAAACAAACAGCTTGATATGTCTGAATTAAATTTATTTCAGAATCTTGACAAAACTTCTGGAGGTATCAGATGATCCACAAGTCTTAGCTGTTGCTGCTCATGATGTTGGAGAATATGTCCGGCATTATCCCCGAGGCAAACGGTAAAAGACAAAGACAAACCTATGTTTCATTTTGATTTCTTGAAACAATCCAAAGTAATGTTCTTTACCAAATCAAAGTAATTAAATAGAGAAGCTAATGAAGAAAATGAACTCAGTTAAAATGAGTACTATAAAAATATAAATATACTTGCATTAATAGTTTTGTGTAATTGTCAGTGGAGATTATTATAAGTTTCTCATTAAATGATTCCTGTGTTTACAAACTTTAATTCTAACACTGTTTTCCCTTATTACTTATAGTTATGGACATGAATGAGAGGTCGGTATTGACTGCAGTTATAAACTATAAAATTAAATACAGAGTCTGTAAGGAAAAGTTATAGTAGATGTGTAGTAATATAATAATGCATTTCAAAATATTGAGGTGTGGTTATATAATTAAATGTACTTAGATATACTGACAGTAAAACAATGATACGTTTATTTGGCAAAGTAGAATCTGAAGGCTTTCAATACCTTATTAGGCACACAGTTGACTGGCATGTTCCCAACAAAAGCAGAAATATGGAATGTCTCTTGGTGTAGGAAATCAGCAGAAGGCTGTCTAGCTTTCTGCTTATACTCAGCAACACAGGCGCTTCCTATGTCAGATGCAGCCCCACCACTTTGTTTGTTGTTCTCATTCTTTTCTTCACAAATTATCTTCTAAGATGCAGAATAATCTTTCATGTTAAATTCATTTCTCTGCAATCTTAGAAAATTGCTAAGAAATGCTTGATGAAAAGAGCCTGATATAGCTGTCTCCTGAGAGACCCTGCCAGAGCCTTACAAATACAGAGGCAGATGCTCACAGCTAACCATTGGATTGAGTGTGGGGTCCCCAATGGAGGAGCTAGAGAAAGGACTAAAGGAGCTGAAGGGGTTTGCAACCCCATAGGAAGAACAACAATATCAACCAACCAGACCCCCCAGAGGGCCCAGGGACTAAGCCACCAACCAAGGAGTACACATGGATACAACCTAACCCAGCTGCGTATGTAGCAGAGGATGGCCTTGTCAGGCATCAGTGGGAGGAGAGGTGCTTGGTCCTATGAAGGCTCAACAGATGCCCTAGTGTAGGGGAATTGGGAGCGGGGAGGCAGGAGTGGATGGATGGGTGGAGGAACACCCTTATAGAAGCAGGAGAAGGGGAGGGGATCGGGGATCTCTGGGAGGGGGGAAAACCGGGAAGGGAATAAAAGAAAATAACCAATTTAAAAGAAAAAGGAAAAAAAAAAGGAATAAATACCCTAATAAATAAATAAATAAAAGCAAGCTAAGCAACTTAAGACAGAAAGGAAGGAAGGAAGGAAGGGAGGAAGGAAAGAAGGAAGGAAGAAAATTGCTTTGGTATCTCACATTTGATGATGATATTTGGATGATGGGCTTAATTTATTGTGGTAATCACAGCTGTTAAGATGTCATCATAAAATGCCAGGATTCATTTAAAAGTCATTATCAAAAAATAGTTGCCTCATTTATTAGATAGCCCTAAAGAACAAGTAGTGGACATTTTCTTCTGGTTCAGTGAAAAGAATCCCAGCAAAGACCTTGAAGTTTTGAGGGATCAAATTCAGAAGAAATAAAAGGAAGGAGGGACGGGGGGAGTTTGTTACATGTCTGATTAGAAAGGTGTAGTTTTATAATAACCTCCCAACCCTTCAACAGCACTCACTGTTTATAACAGGTGCCAAAGTGGATTGCTGTTTATACTTGCTTTATATGTCTGTCTGTTTTATTTTCATTTTTTCCTTTTATTGAAAATAGATTTTTCTCATGTAACATCCTCGTCATAATTTCCTATCTCTCTTCCTCCTAGTTGTTTTACACCTTCTCTCCCATCCATATCCACTTCTTTTCTCCCATTAGAAGGCTAACAGGCTGCTAAAGGATGATAATAAAATATAGTAAGATAAAACAAAAACTGACACATCGTAATTGAACAAACAAGCAAACAGAAGAAAAAGAGAATGTATAGAAACAGAAACCCACTCTTTGGCACCTTAGGAATCGTATAAAAAAACTAAACTGGAAGCCATGATATATACACACAAAGGACCCGGTATAGGCCCATGCAAATCATGTGCACGGTTCCTTAGTCTCTGTGAGTTTATATGAGCTTTGATCATGTTGATTTAGAGGGCCTTGTTTTCTTGGTATTCTTGGTATTTTATATGTTATTTTTATAGTTGCTTTTGTGGCTAGAACGTACACTTTTGAATCAGCAGCCTGTTTTATGAATTCAGAAAAAAAAACATAGCAGACAGTTATTGCTCCGAAATTATAAATTTAATAATTGTCATTGGGCTGTGGGGTTTAGTGACAGAGCATGTGCCTAGCATATAAGGTTTCCATCTCTAGCTCCAAGCCCTTTCAAAATTGTCCTCAATAAGTTCAAATAGTAGATTGGTCATATTTACACTTGTGACAGTTTTAATACTAGGAACCCCTTCATTCATATAGCATTAACTGCTGGATATAACGAGTCCTCCACTCATATCTTGCATAATTAGTATTATGTCAGCAATTTGAACACCCTTTCAAGCTCTTTACGAGGGGCTAGTGTACCTGCAAAACCTGGAATGACATAATGGGCTTTTAATTTTATTTTTCTTAAAACAATTCAGTATCAAAACTCATCTTTATAGAGGTGACGAAATCACTTTAGAAAGCATACATTTTGTACCCTCACTGTAGTTGGTTAAGGTGGCAGTGCTCCCTTTCCCAAGTCCATACACTTAGGCACACCCCCATGGCCTGAGCTCATCAAGGTAGATGTTCCTGCTTAAGTTTTCCATAGGAATGGGTCGGGAAGGAAAGAGCAGCAGCAGGCTTCAGGGTCAGGTCTGGGCATGAACAGACTAGAACAATACTTGCATCATGGCTGTCTGAATTAGCAGTTTAATCTTGACAGCTTTCAAAAATGCCTCTCCAGCTTCCAGACTGCTCCTGCCTTTCTGTCAGTTTTTTTTTTTTTTTGGCTGCTGAATCAGACTCAAGTTCTTGTAAGTTGTGAGTAGAAATACTGATGGATATATAAGATTATTTTATAAAAGCTGATAAATCACTGTAGACTGTCTTGAAACTAAAACACTAATGTCCAAGTCTTTGTTATAGTTTGTTAAAACTTTGTAACAGTGATGACCTGGTTCTGTTTTTTTTCTTAAAATTAGACTGTAAACTCCTGAAAATGATTACTTGTTGAGGAAAAGTATTCACCATTCAGCAGGGCATAATCAATCTGGAGAGAGTTATCCAGAGAACTCATGTTTGCTCTCTTAAGATATGGATTTTTACATCAGGTACATGGGTCTTCAGTATGCAAAGCTTAGCATAGCACATGCAAATAAATTATTTTTATAGTAGTACACACTTTTTATATAGCAAACCCAAAAATTATAGTTCTGACTATTACAGATGCTGATTGTAGAAAGTGTGACTAGAAGCAGAGCCTTTAGCACCATAGTCACAGTGACTTCTCAGATCGCCTCTCTGGCTTTTGGAAACTGGCCGCATCATTGCTCATGCTTTGTCACTCTCTTTTACTTTACTTTTTGTTGTTAAACTGACATTTGCTTGGGTTCTGAATTTTCATTGTTGTGAAAACAGAATGAACTGGTGTATATTTTGATTACTTTCTGCCATCCCCTGAAATAGACAGAAGGAGATAAAGTGTATATTTATGAGGTTTTAAAAACATTATGATGCAAATGAATTTAGACTCCCAGCCACTATTATGTGAGAATTTCATTTTCATAATCTTCTTTCAGCAGTGTCAGGAAGTGCTACTGTTTCTTTTTAATCTTGTAGGAAGGAAAACATAGCCTCTTTTATCCTTAACTTATATTTTGGTTATTTAACATAGTTTAGGAATCCACTGTTACATTTAAAATAAACACTGTTAAAACTTGCTGTTAGCAATATGTCAAACATTACAATTATTATATTAAATTATACATACATTACTCTTTATGCTTTTTATCATGCATTTGTGGATAAAAGTAAAATATGTTAAGTGATGGATATTCTCTTGAATGTTGGTTTTGTCCTGGGCTCTGAGCGTTGCTTCATGAAGCTCTTCACAGAAACCTGCATGAAGTGCTTTCTTCCACTTTGTCAGTTAGCCCAGTGCCTCATATTATGCTCATTATACTTATAATTATACATGTAATATGACAGCTTTCTGAAGTTTATCGCTGATTTTCATTGTTCATGGATTTCAAACTAGTGAATTTGCTTACTTGCTAAAATTACATCATTTTAAGGCTCATATAAATACTCCACTTCTGCAGTCATTCATGAACATGTGTAGTAGAGCCATGGAAAACATTGAGTCCCTGATGGACACATTCCAGCTAAGGTAGAACAAGGTTGAGTTCTGCCTTCTTGTGTTCTCTCTTCTATTACAAACAAGTGCTGTTTATATGGTCTGTTTGTTGCCATGCTTGCATCTTCTGTCTCTTTTTTTTTTTTTTTTAAATTCTGCTGTTTAAAATGGTTCATGAGTATATGCTAAAGTACTGTGTAGGTTTCCAAGTTCAAGAGGCTGTGACACTTGGAGAAAACGCATGTATCAGCTAAACTACTTTCTCCCAGAGTAATAGTAGCACAGGACAGGGTATAAGCCCCTTTTCTTTGAAGCCAAATAGGAGCTCAAAGTATGTGAAAGGTAATGGTAAGGATTTTGGTACCTTTGTTAAAGAGCAGAGTCACTGAACTTTAAATGGGGAAAATGATACTGAAGGTTTTGCAAAGATTGCTTTGATGACGGGGCAGAGAGTGGACTGACCAGGAACAGCCCCTACCATTATTAGGCAAGCAGCAGGGTTTGCCACACTAAAGAACATGGGCTGTGTATCTTTGGATCATCACCTGCAATGCTGTAATGGATTTATATATGTTCTCTGTATTTGGCAATTACCGTAAATTACCTGCTTAATGTGATACTTCTGACTAAACATTTCAAATTACAGTGGCTGACATATTGTAGGCACTCAATGTTTGTATTGCACTTTCATCTTTCCATTCAGGACTGGGGGCAGAGAGAGCATGGTGGGAATGACACAAGTCTCTTGAAACCGTAATCCTGCTCCTAGTGACACATTTCCTATCTTTCCCAAATAATTTCATCAGCTGTGGATTCACGAACCTATGTAGTCTATTCTCATTCAACCATAGTCTGTAATTCACTGAGAGTGATGTAAGATGGAATGATAGCTTACTTCAGTTAGCTGTAACTTTTGTTTTAGAAATCCTTTGGGCATTTGGTAATTGGACTTTCCACTTATAACCTGTATCAATTTAAAAGAAATGACATCTTCACCAAGCCTTTTCTGTTCTGCAGGGTTATTGAGCAGCTCGGCGGAAAACAGTTGGTGATGAACCACATGCACCATGAAGACCAGCAGGTTCGCTACAATGCGCTTCTGGCTGTGCAGAAGCTCATGGTGCACAACTGGTATGTCTTGGTGTCTGTCTCACATGCACATTGCTCTGTGAACTCTCACATGCTTAACTTACAAGGTCTTATGGAAATAAATACTTCAGTGACTTATCAGTGATTTTATAAAAAAGTCTATGCGCATACTGCAAATATAGAGCAAAGACAATTTTGAAGAGATGAGCTACATTAATAGTCTTAGAAAAGGTACAGATTTCTGATACCAAAAATTACTTCAGCTGTAACTGAAAAGGCCCTTGTGACAAAACAAATGCAGATTCCTTGGAGTTGTGTGGACACAGCTGGACTACAGATGCCTCTCCAGGTGTTTAAAAGTGTAAAGTTAACCAGACTGCATTGTACCAGTTCACAGGAAGACACTGGAAGCTTGTTGATTTATACAAATTACATGGTCATGCTTCATTAATGACAATATTTTGTTTTTGAAGTAACCAGAGTCATACTTTTTTCCTGTCCTTTTATTTTTTTTAATTCAAATTATTGATCTTTTTGTATTCCTTTTAAAGACTGAACATAATGGTGAGCCCTTGGTGCACTGTAGAGAACAAGTAATGATTCCCTGTTGGAACGGCTAGTTTCAGCTGTGGGTTGGTCAGCACTTGGAACAGATCACATGGTTGTACTATACTGAAGAGTGTTCTAGCTTGAGGCTATTTTTGTTGAAGTACAAGGAATAAATATAAATCATTTATAACTGACAGAAATGTCATCAGTATTTTCAAAGGAAAGAATTAATGGTACATTAGAATGGGTCAGTCAGAATACAGAACAGAGTAATACCTAGTTTGTGCTGCTGTTACCTTGTGTGTAAAATGGTACAGCCCTGCCAGGAAGCGGGTTATCCCATAAACACTGACATTATGCAGACTTACAGCACTGTCTTTTTGAGTGTTTACATTGTTTCTGTTAAGTGCTGGGCTGAAGATAGAATAGAAGTGGGTGCAAGTTTATGTAGGTAAATTACACAGGCTTCTCTGATAAGTCAAAACAGTTATGCTGAGGTGACAGTGGTAAGGAGCCAGCTATGCAACCTGATTATTGGGGTTAATTAGTAATTCAAGTGTAAGGAATGAGACAGAAAATACAGGAAGCAGAAATGAAGTTCTCTTGTTTAAAGCAATGCATGGAGAAAGGTTTCAGTACCTGTGTGGTACTGAGATGTTGCAAAGAGATACTGGGTGCTGGAAATACTCTTCAGGGCACAGACTGCTCCCACCCTAGAAATCTGTGCTGCTCTATGTTTTCATTAAGACTGAGGAAGTAACTTGAAGGCCCAGAGTAAGCAAGCACCAGTGAGGAACATTTCCTCATTACATATGAGGAAGGGTACAGTTTTGTATTGTATGCTGTTGTATGAGGCTTAGATGAATTAAAAGCAATTGAAAAGGTTTTGTTATTGTTGTTGTTGTTGTTTAAAGATTTATTCATTTTTATTTTATGTGTATGAGTGTTTTGTCTGTGTAAATATGTTCATGCAGAAGCCAGAAGAGGGTGTTAGAGGGAACTTCAGAAGGTTGTGAGCTGCTGTGTTGGTTCTGGGAACTCAGCCTAGGTCCTCTGGAAGAGGAGCCATTGCTCTTTCACTGGGTTGCCATTTCTCCAGCCTGTTTGTTTGTTTGTTTTTTAGAGACGAGATCTCACTAAGAAAGTATCCTTGGCTAGCCTAGAACTCGTTTTATAAATCGGACTGACTTTAAACTTACAGTCTCTGATTCACAAGTGCTGGGATTAAAAGCATGTGTTACCACATCTGACTTCATTGAAAGTTTTTTTTAATTGGGGAACAGCAAGATTGAGTTTATTGTTTCTTCCTTTTTTCTTTCCCTCCTTCCCTCCTTCCCTCCTTCCTTCCTTTCTTCCTTTCTTTTTTTCTTCCTCTCTCTCTCTTTCTTTCTTTCAAACAAAAACAAAAACAAAACCTCTATGGCTCCTTCCTGGGTAGTGGATCTCAGTAGAGTAAGTCTGAGAGTAAGAAGGTTGTTTGGGCTTGTTTAGCAACTAGAGCCAGGGCTAGCTCTGTGCATGTGTGTGTGTGTGTGTGTGTGTGCGTGTGCATGTGTGTGTGCGTGCGTGCATGTGTGTGCGCGTGTGTGTGCGTGTGGTGTGTGCGTGTGTGTGTGCGTGTGCGTATGTGTGGTGTGTGTGTGTGCGTGTGTGTGTGTGCATGTGTGTGTGTGCATGTGTGTGTGCGTGTGTGTGGTGTGTGTGTGTGCGTGCGTGTGCATGCGTGTGTGTGTGTGGTGTGTGAGTGTGCGTGCGTGTGTGGTGTGTGTGTGTGGTGTGTGAGTGTGCGTGTGTGTGCGTGTGTGTGTGGTGTGTGAGTATGGTATTCTGAAATGTTTCTACTTTTTCCTAATTTGTGCAAGAAGAACAAAGCAGAGAGCCCTACAGAGTGGCTTTGAATCAACTTAGGAGGTGGCTAAACTTTGGGTGTCACTAAAAATACAGGCTGTCACTGGGTTTCTCTTTGTGTCACTGTTTTTTGAGTTAGATTTTTAACAAAAATCAGTAATTTGGGATTTTAATATGTAGCTAGTTTATATCTCTAAAGGAATTAGTTTGTAGGAATGTTCACATTCAATAGTTGGAGGCTATTGTGACTATGAACTTAAATTTATTTCCTAGATGTTTATCTAAGGTCTCTTTAAAAATAAGTTTAATTTCCCTTCTTTTTGAAACTATAAATGCCATAGTACAGTTTATATATTAGTAATTAAATAAAACAACTTTCTTTTTGTCTTCTCTTTAAATATCTTCAGGCATAGTGTCTTTGTCTTTCTCTCTCCCTTCCTTCCTTTCTTTCTTTCTTCCTTTCTTTGAGGGACAGGGTGTTGTTTGTTTAAATGTTTATTTCTGACATGATAAAAAGAAGTATATGCAATAGAATGCTGGCCTTATTCTTTGCCAGCAGAAAGTAATTTTGGTTGAGGATTTTTGTTGTTAAATGATCATGCATTGAAGATTTTTTCCCCTTGTATATGGTATGTCATTTGTGCCTGATTTATACTTGCGACTAATTATGTAGATAGGAACGGGTTTGTATTTCAGCTAGCTGGTGAGAATATACCTTTTTCCCTCCTTCCCTAGTATTTGACAGTCAAATTTTACTTCGGTGACTTGAAGCTTAGTGTTAGTGTTTCTCTGTACCTTCTTTATAAACAGTTTGTTTTAAAACAATTCTTTGGTATGCATATGGTTTTACCATTTAATAAAGGTGAGATGTGTGCATACTAGATAGACTGGTATACTTTTAAGTTTTTACATAAAAAGGATTAAATCTTGGCTGAATATTTGGTACTGTGGGAATAAAGATTGTTCAACATTTTCAGAATTGGTGAGTATTTTGGCTTTATAAGCATCAGTGCTGAGATTACTATACATACACAAAATGACTGACAAATGTTTAGGACCATATCAGGAACTGTTGGAAATTCTGTTTTAGTCACATGCCACACTTCATTTTGTTTATAATTTTTTTGTGTGTGTGAAACGCAAGTGTGAAACCCAAATAGCAGTTTTAAAAGCAGACATTGTAACAGTGTGTCTCTCCTGCAAAGGGGGTCCACCCATTCCAGAAATTGAACCCATGATTAGATCAAGTGATGATTGATTATCTACCTTGGTGAACCAGTGAGGTGTTTTTGGAGTGGGGGAGGTTTGTCTTTAGTTAGGGTTTCTATTGCTGTGATGAAACACCATGGCAAAGTGCAACTTGGGAAGGTGAAGGTTAGTTTGACTTAAGCTTCCACATCACTATTCCTCATGAAAAGAAGTCAGTGCAGGAACTTGGAGACAGGAGATGATGCAGCTTACTAGCTTGCTCCTCATAGTTAGCTTGCTTTCTTACAGAACGCAGGCCAGCTGTCCTAGAGATGGTACCTCTAGGGCTGGGCCTTCCCACATCATCATCACTAATTAAAATGCCCAACAGGCTTTCAAGTATGCCTGATTTCATGGAGGAATTTTCTCAATCGAGTTTCCCTCCTCTCAGATGACATTAGCTGTGTCAAGTAGAAATAAAAACTAGCCAAAACAGGGTTAGTATTTAGAAGGGACTACTTTTTAGGAACAGATGACTCAAGCAGTTGCATCAACAGATGTCCAGTGTAACGTGGGTGAATGATGAAAGCTCCATTCTTAGAGCTCTGCAGAACTTATAAGCAGCTGGACAGGTTCCAGAGCTTCCTCAAAAGGGTGAGCAGCTTAGAATCTCTCCCAGCAGTTGTTTACTTCTTAAAAACTAGGAAGGGACCTTGAAGAATCTTGGAAGTTTCTGCTTTTCCATACAGGACTTGTTTACCATCGGTGTCTCCTCCCCCTCCTTCCTGTATGGGATTTTTCTGTTCAGGGGAACCAGAAGGGAAGATGGGAAGAGGAAAGAGTGGTGTGGTGGGGAGCCTTTCTTGGCACTTTTTCCTGAGAACTATACATAAAAGAGTGCCATGAAAAGAAGTCTGCACTCCAGTGTCACCTATCCTGACATGGAGCAAAATTGGAAATCAGGTGGAGTGATCTAGAGATGAGTGTATCATGCCTGAACAGTAATGGTGATGACAAAAAGATAAAATAATACTAGTTGGAGAGAGAAAATTTTAAGAGAGAGAAGTAAAAAGTAACTGAAGTTGGCTGTTGAATGGATCGAGTGGTGAATCAGCCAAATCCAGAATGACAGTTCTGATTTGGAGTTAGGTGTTTCATTACTATTGTAGGAATTTGGATGAAGAATAGAATTTGAGTATCAATTAAGGTTCATTTCTGGAGACATACTAAATTTGGTTTATATGCAATGAGAAATTCCAGAGGTAGACATACAGGTTTGAAGTTGAAAACAAAATTAGGAACTAGTAAAGTGAGACCTGTAAGATTGACTATATAGAGCAGGATTATTACCTGGGAGGTGTGGGGATGTATTTCCTGAAATTGTCTGCAAGGAGCAAAGGAGCCATGCTTTCTCTCATGTTTTCTAAGAGGAATGAATGTGTAATCTGCAAAAGGTTAATGTAAGTGTAAGATAAAAATAAAGACATGTAAAGGTCAGATAGAAGAATAGGTATTTGTCTTAGTTATGGTTTCTGTTGCTGTGATAAGACCATGGCCAAAACCAGCTTGGGGAGAAAAATGGTTATTTCAGCTTAGTTATAGTCTATCATGAAGGGAAGTTAAAGAAGATCTCAAGGGAGAAACCTAACAGCAGGAAGTGAAGGGAAGCCATGAAGTAATGCTGCTTTACTGGCTTGTGCTGTAGTAGTATATTAATCCGCTCTATACTTCTGTCTGGTATGCACTTCTCTCTACCTCCTCAGTTTTCTGGATTCCCAAAAGAAAGGCACACTTACACAGCCTTATATTTTAAATACCTCAACAGCTCAGTGGTTGGGCTACTTCCTAACTCCATGTGGTTAACACACACTCCCCTCTGATATTCCTGAGCTAATATTTACTAAATCTATATGTTATGTTTGCAACCCTGCTCTCTGCTGGGCAAGCCCTCCTGGGGACAGACTCTTTCCCCTGCACCTGTCCATCTCCTACACCCTCTTCATGGTGAAATCCCCTCTTCCTCCTTCTGTCACTTCCTGGGAGTCCTAAAAGTCCCACTTCTATCTCCCTGACCAGCATTGGCCACTGGTAACTTTATTGACTAGTCAGAAACCAACTTAAAGGGGACACCTTTAGTTTTACTTTTGGGACACTGCAAGCAGGATTTTGGGTAATATAATTAGCATGAGAACACCAGCCGCTTAGCCAGAAAAATCCATCCCTTGTCAACTCAGCACTCTAACATACCAGTATCCAGCTATAACCTTTCTTTTCTTGCTTATCCACGGGGTCACATATTGGCATTAAAATCACAATACAAAACATAATAACTTTAAGAGTCCCACAGGCTATGAATAACATTGTAAAACTTAAAATTTACCTCTGAAATATCTAGTTAAAACTTTTATTGCATTATGATGAGAAAAGTTACATGATTTCAATTTATCTGAATTTGTTAACATT
>NW_022196896.1:34737271-34737635 GCF_008632895.1 Mastomys coucha
GTAATATTAATTTTCAAATTAATATATTAAGAAAAAGTAATTGTCACTTCCTGTTGTTTTTATTATAAAAGGTGGAATTATATTTGTGTGGATTTGTTGAAAGATTACCTTCTTGCTTCTTCTAGGATGTAGTTTTGCTCCTTATGTTGATGTTTACCATCTATTATCCTTTCTAGGGCTGGATTTGTGGAAAGATATTGTGTAAATTTTGTTTTTTCATGAAATATCTTGTTTTCTCCATCTATGGTAATTGAGAGTTTTGCTGGGTATAGTAGCCTGGGCTGGCATTTGTGATCTTGTAGGGTCTGTATGACATCTGCCCAGGATCTTCTGTCTTTCATAGTCTCTGGTGAGAAATCTGCCG
>NW_022196896.1:34737645-34810211 GCF_008632895.1 Mastomys coucha
TTTAAGAGCTTCTAGTTCTTTACCTGTGTTTTCCTGTATTTCTTTGAGGGTGCTATTTATGTCTTTCTTAAGGTCCTTTATCATCACCATGATAAGTGATTTTAGATCTGAATCTTGGTTTTCCAGTGTGATGGTGTGTCCAGGACTTGCTATGGTGTAAGAATTGGGTTCTGATGATGGCAAGTGACCTTGGTTTGTGTTGTTTATTTTCTTATGCTTGTCCCCCGCCATCTGGTTAACTCTAGTGCTACCTGCCCTTGGTAAATCTGACTGGAGCCTGTCCTTCCTGTGATCAATATCTAGTTTCTTAACTGTGGGTTCCTGTAAAAATAAATAGTTACATACTTTCTTATTCCAAGAAGCAAGAATTGGGGCATAGTCTAAAATTGTAAAAGCTCAATATCAGACTTCTCAGACTCATGATCTTCTTGGGTTCCAAAAGACTTGAGCAGCTCTGCCTCACTGGCCGTGTTATATATAGCACACATAGCGTGTCTAATAGGCTTAGGTTGGCTCTGCTCTACTCCATAGCTGCTGCTGGTTTTGGTGATCATCCCATAGTGCTGGTATTTCCACTGGAGTCTTCACTGCAACTGGGCTATACTTTAGCCAGTGTCCTCTTTTGGGCTATCTTTAGAGACTCTCATTCTGCCACATGGTACCAAGCCTCATCTTCTTTCCACAGTCTTTAGTCTTGGGGCTCCAACTTCAGTGGAGGCTGGACCTTTACTAATAGCTTCTCTTGGCTTTCTCATAATATCAAAGCTTCAGCTGACCTCCATGAGTGCTTTATATGCCTTCAAAACTAGTACCATCTGGGAGACTGTTATACATTACCAAGTTCGGCTACTAATAGTGCACTGTTGGCCCCTTCTGGACTAGTTTCTGTGTGTTGACCTTGGGAAACACTTCCCAGAAGTTTTTTGCCACATTAGTGCTTACCTGTTCTTAATCACAACTGAGCTTCAGCACTAGCTAAGCAGATTGATTAAGGCTTGTGTGATTTCTTGTTAATCACAGCTGAATTTTCAGCCCCAGATGACGAGAGCCACAATTTATTTCAGAATGTTAGACAGCCCCAAGATAATCAAACTCTCCCAGAAACTTCACAAGCTAGGCCTCCATCATCTGCATGGCTTTCAGCATTATAATCCCATTAAGCTCTGAACACTCAATTTTTTTTTCTGGGGGGGAAGGGGCTCAGAATTTCAACATCTTTCAACAATCCTCCCAAACAACATGGTCAAGACTGACATAGTGGTACCCCACTCTGATACCAATTTTTGTTTTAGATAGGTTTTCTATTACTGTAATAAAACACCATGACTAAAAGCATCTTTGGGAAAAAATGGTTTATTTTATCTTATAAATCTCAGGTTATTCATACTCCATGACTGAGGGAAGTCAGGAAAGGAATCTGAAGGCAGGAACTAAACCAGAGGCCACAAGGAAGGCTGTTTACTGGCTTGTCCCTGTGACTTACTGCTTTCTTACACAACTCAGGACTACCTGTCCAAGGGAGGTACTACCCACATTGGGCTGGGCCCTCCCATATCAATAATCACTCAAGAAAATTCCCCTACAGACTTGTGCATAGGCCAGTCTTATGGAGGCACTTTCTCAATTGAGGTTCCTCTTCTCAGATAAATCTTGGCTTGTGCCAAGTTGGCAAACCAACTAGGACATATTGCATAGGAAGAGCAGTGAACTTGAAATTTGGAGTAAAACCATGGTATTAGAGAAGCAAAAGAAAAAGTATATTTGAAGAAAGGCTTTGAGGTGAGCAGTGTTAAAACAAAGCTAGGAGACATGAAAGGGAGGTCTGTGGAAGCATAAATGCTACTGGTGACCTAGACCAGGGCCCTTGGCAACCATGATTGCAGCATGTTGGTGATGGAATCAAAGTCAAGACAAGTCATTCATGGTGGTTTGAATATGGTGGCCCAGGGAGTGGCACTATTAGGATGTGTGGCCTTGTTAGAGGAAGTGTGTCATTATGGCCATAGCCTTAAGACCCTCATCCTAGATCTCTAGAAGCCAGTCTTCCCCTAGCTGCCTTCAGATGAAGATGTAGAACTCTTAGCTTCTCCTACATCATGCCTGCTTGGAAGCTGCCATGCTTCTTGCTTGATGATAATGAACTGAACCTCTGAACCTGTAAGCCAGCCCCAATTAAATGCTTACCTTATAAGACTTGTCTTGGTCATGGTATCTCATCACAGCAGTAAAACTCTAAGACAGGAGTTGATACCAGGAGTTGGGTTTTGATGTGATAAGCCTGACTATGCTTTTGTTAGGAAGAGTGGATTTGGGGATTTTGGATTTGGAAAGCCATGGAATGTTTTAAGTGAGGCTTAATAGCCATCCTAGTAGGATTATGGAAGATTTTGTTTCTGGGGATGATTTGAACTAAGGAAGCCTGGCTCTAGAGGTTTCAGAGGAGAAGAATTTTTTTTTAAAAAAAGATTTGTTCATTATTATAAATGAGTACACTGCAGCTATCTTCAGATACACCAGAAGAGGGCATCAGATTTCATTATGGGTGGTTGTGAGCCACCATGTGATCGCTGGGATTTGAACTCATGACCTTCAAAAGAGCAGACGGTGGCTCTTACCCACTGAGCCATCTCACAAGCCTGAGGAGAAGAATTTTAATCTGTGGCAGAGACACTGTTTTTGTAGTATTTTGGTGAAGAATGTGGCTGCTTTCTGCCCTTGTCTGAAGAGTCCATCTTAGGCTAAGGTGAAGAGACTCAGATTAATTGCTCTGACAAAGGAAGTCTTAAAAATACTTGGCAGAGTCTTTGTTGTTTGATTATGACTCATGAAGAACATTCTGAGAAAGGAAAAATACAAAGTATATGGTTCAATTATTAAAAGGGCACACCAGTAAGTAGAATGAAGCTTAATCCTATGTTCAAGGAGATAACAGATAAAGGGAGTGGTGAACTTGGGACAAGATTTCAACAAGCTAAGTTTAGGTCCCAGCATTTAATCCCAAGAGACAAAGACAAGCATATTCTGAGTTCAAGGCCAGCAGGGGACAGAGCAAATACTAGGTGAAGAAAAGCTTAAGTCCAGGCATGGTGGTATACACCTTTAATTTCAGAAGACAGAGCCATGTAGATCTCTCAGTTCTAAGCTAATCTACAGAGCAAGTTCCAGGACAACCAAGCTTAGGCAGTGAGGGAATTGGAAAACAGAAAGCTGGTAATAGAATAAGGGGGCCATGTTCTATCCCCAGCAAGCAAGACAACTTGGCAGCTTTGGCCATGTGGCTCTGGCTTTAGAGTTCAGAATAGAATGGACTACTGGAACAATTGATGCTGATTAGCTGGAGCTAAGAAATTAGCAGTAATTAAGAAGAGACCAGCATCACTGAGGTGAAATCTGGGAAGTGCTTTCTTAGAGCACAAAGAAGCTGTGTTCCAGAGATAGCCAAAGTTGTACATTGTATTGGAGCTGGAGTTAGTAATGTTTAAGAATCACTGAGGTGGTACTGGTTTATGAAGATATGAAGGGGTCTTGGAGAGAAGCTAACACTTGACACTGTGAGAGGCCATTGATGAAAGTGTAGCCTCTGTTGTACTTGACTGCCTAGGACAGAAGAGGTCATGTAAAGAAGATTAGGCGTGGCACCATGAAGAGAGCCTGAGAGGCTATTGTTGAAGCCTAGTTGCAGCAGAACACCCCAGTATATTGGAGATGCAACCCCAGTAGATTGGTAATCATGGGATGATTACCAAGAACTGCAGCAGCAGTGGAGTGGATCAAACAGCCTAAAGTGCTACAAAGGGCAGAGCTGGAGATGTGTCCCAATCCCTTTGAAAGAGCCCAGAAGATCATTGGACCAAGGAGGTATAACATTGACATTGCCTTGGAGACCCCAAGATGTTCTAAATGCCAGAGCCATAGGATATCTGCTGAGGAGAGCTGCTAACAGGGAGTGGAACCATCCCTGGAGAAAGAAGTTTGTTGCAGTCAACAAATGAAAAAGGAGTTGGAGATCTAAAGATAGCTTTGACACCAGATATGGAGCTGCAGAGTTTGGAGTTTGCCCATTTGGTTTCCTGTCTTGCTTTGGGGATTATAGTTAAGTGACTGGATGAATCTGTAGATGAAGATGTAGAACTCTTAGCTCTTCCTGCATATTGCCTATCTAGACACTGCCATGCTCCCACCTTGACGATTATGGACTGAACCTCTGAATTTGCAAGCCAGCCCAATTAAATGTTAATCTTATAAGACTTGCCTTGGTCATGGTGTCTGATCACAGCAGTAAACCCTAACTAAGACAGTAGCTTTTTATAAGAGCTTCGTGGAGGTAGAGATGGGAGAGTTCTGCTGGATTTGTGTTATCATTTGTTTTAAGATAGAGATTTAAATGTTGCAGAAGTGATTTAGAATGGGAGAAATGAGAGAGTTCAAGACTAGGTAATAAATAAAAGGAAAGTCCAGATGTAGCTGTGGGATTCCTAACAGGAAGGGAAATAAGTTGGGGATTCTCTACCAGTAAGTGAGCAGTTTCTTTCCCAGTTATTTTAATATATGGAACATCTGTCTAGAGTAATTTCTAGAAAATATTTATTAAAGTGTAGTCATAAAATGAGGTTGGGTAGATAGACTGTCCAGTTTACACCAAATCTGCTTTCTTCATAACTAACCATTTTAATTTTTTGTGTTCACACTTACAGATTGAGATCAAAAGTGTACACCACCATGCCTGACCTATTTCTTTCTCACACAAAAAACTATGGGCTGGACAGTCCAGAATTAGAAGTGCTCAGGGGAAGAATCCTTTTGTATTCTTCTATACCCAGTATAAGTGGGTTTTGTTGTTGTTGTTATTGTTGTTGTTGTGTTTGTTTTGTTTTTGTCATGCCTTTTCTATGTTTTCTATTATAACCCCTCACATGCACTCTTCTTCAGAGCATCTCTGTCTCCTCTCTTGGACACTTTTCTAATATCATGGCCTGTGTGATACTCATACCTTCATGTTTACACATACATAAATGGAAAGTTAGGATCCACATATGAGAGAGCACATGCAGTATTTATCTTTCTCAGTATAGATTACTTTATATAGTAATTTCCAGATGCATTTTTTTAATTTTAGTTTACTGCTAAATAAAAAGAATATTGTTTATATGTACTACATTTTAGTTATCCATTTTCTTGCTATTGTGAATAGAACAGTCATAATCTCTGGTAGGAAATAGAAAAATTTGAATATATGCTCAGGAGTAGTATGACTGAGTACACATAGTAGTTGTTTTTGAGACGTTTCCAAAGTGAATTCTATAGTGGTTATGCCTGTTTTAGACTCTCAGCAGTTAATGGGGGTTTTTCTTTTTCTCCATTCTTACTAGCATTTGTCTTTTTTGTTTGTTTTTTTACCTGATGAAAGCCATTATACTTGGGATAACATAGATAAAAATAACAGAGTATTTTTAATTTGCATTTTCTTTATGGCTATAAGAATATAGACCACTTTAAAAATATGAATTGTTCATTTGTATGTTGGTTTTGTATCCTACAGATTTACTGGAAATGTTTATCATATAGAAATGTTTTCTGATGAAATCTATTAGACCATTCTTAAGCAGAGTGTCATATCATCTGCAAATAAGGATGATTTGACTTCATCTTTTCCTGTGTATCCTTTCTATATTTTCCACTTGTCTTATTGTTATAACTAAGACTACAATGGGGATGGTGGGGTAGACATCCTTGCTGTGTCCCAGATTTTAAAAGAAGTGCTTTCATGTTTTCTGTCAGTCTATCTATCTATCTATCTATCTATCTATCTATCTATCTATCTATCTCTATCTATCTATCTGTCTATCTATCTATCATCTATTGGTAGTAAGATTGTCATATATAGGCTTGATTGTGTTGAAGTATGTTCTATCTAATCCTAATTTATTTTGAGGGAGGTGCTGAGTGTGTATGTGTGTGTGCGCGCACACACATGAGCGCCAGCCAGAATAGATATCACTTCCTCTAAAATTAAAGTTACAGGAGGTTATTAGCTGCATGATAGTGGTTGCTGGGAAACCATCTTGGGTCCTCTAGAACAACAGCAATTGTTCCTAACCACTGAACCATCCTTCAACTCTCTTTGCAGTTTGTTTTAATGACCTTTATCATGAAGGGTAGTACTAGTAGTACAATGAGTTCAGTGATACTCCTTCTCTTTCTAATTTGTAGAAGTGTCTTAATTAGGGTTTTATTAGTGTGAAGAGATACTATGAGCAAGACAACTCTTATAAAGGGAAACATTTAATTAGGGATGGCTTACACTTCCAGAGGTTTAGTCCATTATCATCATTTGGTAGGAAGTATGACAGCATCCAGGCAGACATGGTGCTAGAGAAGGAGCTAAGAGTTCCTATAGGCTTAGATTTTTTTCAAAATCTACTTTTAACAAGGGTTCGTAAATGCTTTAACCTCCCTTTTAGCCCACCACCCATCAGACATAGTGGAAAAGAAAGATTATTAGGATATTGGGGGACTGGACCTGTTTAGAAATAGTTCTTTGAAGCAAATCCAATCTGCATTGTTAGGATATCGGCAGTTCAGGTCACATGAATCAGCAGTGACAGCTTGATCCAGAAGAAGCCATGAGATTCTGTTATACGCTGTTTAGAAGAGGTTACTTGGGGCCAATTTCAGTCTCCAATTTTTAGGATAGCAAATATGAATTAGCAGTTGTGGTACAGAAACAGCCAGGCCTCCACTGAATCTGCATCTATCAACAGGAGTGACCAGGAACAGTAGGGATGCCTGGAGAAGTTCTCTGCCTTGCCTTTCTAAACAAAGTGAAGATCAGAGATGAAGACTTGAGACCAACGAAACATTACAAAGCTAGCTGTGCAAGCCAGCGGTTACTGTCCGTTGAGTCCTATTTATACACCCTCCAAACATCACATGTCCTTCCATGGGTCTTGCTTCAGCAAAACACCACATAAGTCTGTTTCAGCAAAACTCCATGTGAATTTTTATCAGTTGACATATCCAAAAACTTCCACTTCACTGCCAATCAACCCAAGTCCACAGAAGTAGCAAGAAGCTGCCAGAACACCACCAGAAGTTTTTTGATGTGTTTCTTTCTATGAAGTCACAATTAACAATGACCAGTAGGGAATGGCAAGGCATACCAATACCATCTAGTATTTTCTACTCTCTGTTGGGTTATATTTATATTCCTTCTTAACATCATGAGTACTTTCATATGTTTACTTTAGCAAATGTAGTTTCATCTGTGTCTGCTTCAGGAAAACATTCTTTCATATGTGTGCCCCAGCAAAACATCATTTGACATAACTGACTTTCCAAAGAAACCAGAAGTTTTCACTTCATGTTCTACATCTTGATCTTCAAGCAGCAGAAGGAGAGTATCTGCCATACTGGTCATAGCTTGAGCATAGGAGACCTCCAAGCCCACCCCACTGTGACACACTTCCTCCAAGAAGGCTACACCTCCTAGTAGTGCCATTCCTTATGGGCCAAGCATTCAAATACATGAGTCTATGGGGGCCATACCTATTCAACAAACAGTTTAAGAGTATTGGCATTAGATCTAAATCTTTGGCAGAATTAAGCAGTGTATCTAACTAGTCCGGGAGTTTTAGTTACTGCTTCATTATCATTCCTCATTATGGATCTGTTTAAGTTGTTCATATCTTTTAACTAAAGTAGGTCATATGTGTCTGGGCCTTTATTACTTTCTTTTGTTTATTCCAATTTATTGTTTCTTTTATGTTTTCAAAGTTCTTCCCTAATGATTCTTTGCATTTCACTGGGCTTTGTTAACATCCCCCTTTATCTCTATCTCATTAATTTCCATTTTCTCTTTCTTTTGCTCAGTTCAGCTGGGGTTTTGTTAGTCTTGTTTTTTATTTTTCTTCCTCTCCAAAGAGCCAACTCTTTGATTTATATATTCTCTCCATTTCACTATTCCTGCTCTGATTTTGAGTTCTTGATTTTCTAGGAACTTGAGGTATATCATTAGGTTCAGACAATCCCCATAAGAAGTCCCATGAGAATACCAAGCTACACAACTATAACATATATGCAGAGGAGTCAGTACCATGCAGGCTCTCTGGTAGTCAGTTCAGTCTCTATGAGCTCCCATGAGCCCTGGTTATTGATCCTGTGGCTTTTTTTTGAGGTGTCCTTGACCCCTCTGACTCCTACAGTACTAATTCCTTCTCTTCACCATGATTCTCCAGCTCTGCCTAATGTTTGGCTGTGGGTCTCTATCATCAGTTTCCATTAGTTGCTGGATGAAGCCTTCGAGAGGTTCTTCAACCCTTCGTTGTCACAACTTTACACTATTATATCTCTAACCATGATAGCTAGAAAACTGTAGCATGAAGCAGTACTGTGGATGTTAAAGTGAAACAGGTTTGAGTTATATGAAGCTCATGGCAATTATCATTGTTATCATCTAGTAGATACTCATCTCTAAAAATAAAACGTGGCTGCATTCTTCGTGGATGTTACTGTGACAAGAAAGAAAATATATGACAGACTGGGTGAGGAAGAAAACATCTTTAGCTTTAGTTGAGAGAATAAAGAGGTTAGCCTGGGCAACATGCACTGTCTCCAAAGATTAAAAAAAAAAATCTGTGTTAAGCAATTAGGGTAGTACTTAATACACAGGAATGTATTGTTTAAACCACTTTTCCTAAGATTAGACTTTGAAATACTATGGAAGTGTTTTTAACTATATCATATTTATCTTTGGAACTTAAACAGTCCTTAAAATTTGCCTTCGGTTTAATACTTAAGAACATTACAATTTCTGGAGAGATAGCTCAGCAGTTTAATGCACTGACTGCTCTTGTAGAAGACCTACACTTGATTCCTGTACTCACATGTTGGTTCACACCATCTGTAACTTCAGTTCCAGGGGATCCAACACTTTCTTTTGGTCTCCTCTTTCACCACACACATATGGTATGCAGACTTATATGCAGACAAAATATTTATACACTTAAAAAAATCACTACAGCATACTTAATACCAACACTGAATGCTGGGTGGGGACCAGGGGGCAGAAACAAGCAGACCTCTGAGTTTGAGGTTAGCCTGGTCTACATAGCAAGTTTGAGAGCATTCAAGGCCCTGATTGACAAATAAAATCATTATAAAGGCTTGAGAAATCACTCTATGATTATAGCAATCTAGTAATAAAAAGACTACATAAAACATTTCAAATTTATTTTTCTTTTTATTACAAATACCTGCATTACAACAAATAATAAAGATTGTTGTCTAAGATACATTTCTGAAGTACAAGTTATTTAAGACAAATTTCCTTTTATATAGATAGAAGAGAACATTTTATTAACATTTATTTCTGCTTCATTCTCCAAATAGGATAGGTAAGTAGTGAAGAAGTATATTATAATTATTGCTCACTTATAGTGAAAATTTCATTTCCCTGGCATTAATTTGTATAGCTAAGGTTATGAGTATTTCCAATTATATAGGAGAAATCAGTATGGTCAAAATTGCCATAGTAGGGCTGGGGAGATGGCTGAGCAGTTAAGAATACATTCTGCCCTGAGAGAGAACCCAAGTTCAGTTTCTAACACCTATGTTGGGTACACATACTCAAAATTAAAAGTAAAATTAAATTATATTTAATATGTCTTGTGCAGGAAACCACAGCTGCTGTGGGTGTGTGCAGATGCCCTATTATCTCCAGAAGACACTGTTTCTTGCTAGTCAACAATGTAGCATTGTGGTGGGGAGTGGGGGGGGCGGTTCATGAAACTCCACCCTATCTGAGAAAGCATGGACAGTTGATGGCTTCTGGAGAGTTGGGATCTTTTACGGGTATGGATCTTAGTAGGTAAACTACCATATGGTTGGATAGACTCCACCTGGGGAGTATATGGTCAGTCCAAGTTGGATTCAATAGATTATTGATGAAGAGAGAACAGGAAATTCAGGGAGTAGGGAGATAGAGGTAGGTCTGGGTGGGAGGAGGGGTGGAAGGATGAATATGGTCAAAATATATTGTATGAAATTCTCAAAAACTAAAAATATTTAAAAATATTGAATTTAAAAAGCTATCAGAATATATTCAAGTTGTTTTTATTTTTTAAAAAAGAACAGCGCTCCTTGTAAACAAAATTTATGCTTTAATTATGACAAAGTAAAAGTTCACATGACCTGGGCCTCTTGAAGCTCTAAAAGTAGAAGCCCAATTCCTCATTTCTAATCATAGCCTTGTAGGAATGAAAGATCAGTTTCCAGTATTTCTTAGTCTGTTGTGAAGTCTTATGGAGCATATGGTATGTTGTATCTGTGTCCTCTGCGTTGGGCTTTCTTGAATTAGAGTAGCTATGAACACCTGCAAGAGACCGTTATGAGATTAGGCCTATTAACATTCCCTTGTTGTGGATGGGCCTGGTGCTGTTTGTAGTTTGTATTTTGATGCTAATTCTGCTCTCTTGGGACTCACAAGGAGTGAGTCACATACTCTGGTGACTTGTGAACCAATCTCCTTAATGAATAAAAGAGCCAATCACTGGGCAAGAAGAGTAGGAGGGACTTCTGTGTTGGAGAGGGGAAGAGAGGAGGAGGAGGAGGAGGAGGAGGAGGAGGAGGAGGAGGTGGTGGTGGTGGAAGGGGGGGAGAGGGAGATAGAGAGACCTTTTGGATGGGGATAGTGTAAGGACAAGATGTAGCTGCAAGTATCTCCCAGTTTCAATGGTGGATCCTTCCGTCAGGATTTGCTATCAGGTTTAGATTTAATAAGGCAAGTTAAGATTTTAGTTGTTGCACCCAGCAATTGAGTTACCGTCATTTCTGAACTAAGTTTTTGTTACTGCAGCAAAGCATGGGTTTGCCTGAGGTACACCACAAAGGCCGTGGGGGATTTGAAGCATGGGGTTGGCGTGGTAGCAACCCACCAGTGGGAACTTAATGAGCTGGGTGGAGACATTTGGGGAGCTCTGGGCCAGAGAGTCTGCACAAGATAAAAACAGGTCAGTTGTTGCCTGCTGCTGCATGGGCAGCTGGGCCACCAGGGCAGAGGCACAAGCGCAGGAACATGTTGGTTCTTTTTATTATGTCCCGCAACATTCCCTTGTTCAGGGTATCAGGTATGGCTCAGGAGGCTTAGAATTCTTTATAAGATCCTCCCAACGCCTGTACATGTCCTAATCCTTCCCCAAGTTCTAAACAATAAAAACTCAGCAGATGGGAGAGGAAGCATCGCTTGGTTGTCAGTCTTATTTTTTGAGACAAGGCTTCACTGTGTAGCATTGGCTGCCATGGAATTCACTATGTAGACTAGGCTTGCCTCAAACTGTTTGAAATCTCTGCTTCCCAAGAGCTGGGATTAAAGGCAGGCATCACCATGCTCGGAGAGTTGATCTCTGTAAGACTCATAAATCATGAACTGGGTGATTCTCAGCCAACTTATATGTATGAAAAAATGAGAATTAGCACTGGAATGGCTTTCCTCATGACAGATGGTCACAGGAAAGGAGCAAAGAGGAAGCTGTGTATGAACTTGTCAGATGCCAGAATAATTCACCTTTACTGTACTTTAGTACTCTCTTAACTTTGTTATAGACTAGCTGGGTTCCTTTATTCTCTCCACATGGGTATAGGGGGCAGGCTAGAACAAGCGCTTGTTACCCTTGGTTTTTGGCAGCAGTTGGTGGCAACCAAAAATAGCTGTAAACAGCAACATGGGACACTGGATGTTGCAGGTTTGAATTGGCCTGTGGGAACCATGGTGGTGTTAAACTCTTGTGAAGACCAAGGAAGTTGGAGTCCCTAGCTCCTGACAATGACTAGTGTTATAGCTCCTGGGCCATAGTCTGAAATTCTTGACCTTTAATGCCCAGCAGCTCTTTAGAATTCTGCCAACTTCCAGGTTTTTTCATTTTTTTGCCCTTTAGTCTTTTGTTCTTTAGTGTCAACTCTCAACTCTCTCTTGCCTTCTTTTTACTTCTTCTTTCCTTAGTTGTTTCTACCATTGCTAGACAGCTACCTGGCTATGTTACAGAATTTTCCAGCTACTTCTGCTGCTATAGTACCCTTCTTTCTTATCATATCAAATCAATTGCTAAGCTCACACCACTAAAGAGATCAAAAGCAGAAAAAAAGTCACTTTAGAGAATTATTGAGCCTGTTGTATTGTACCACCAGTGTAGCTCAGGAAGGTGTCACTCCCAAAATGATCAAATAGCCACCTAATATAGCTAAAAAGAGTGTTTTGTATCAACCAGAGAAGACCTTTGAACAAATAAATGAAAGGCTGTTCACTTTTTGTGATGTTGTCTCTTATGTGTACCAATCACAGTAGACTCCACTGGGCCATCAGGGCATGTACTTACCCTCTGACCTGGATGAACCTGATTTTAGGACCATATAGGACCATTGATATTTGTGGTCATGAAGACCTCAGCATAAGCTCTTTCAAAGTCATCCCTGTGTCTCTGCCTCTATTTATATTAGTAGTACATAACTACCTTTTGTTGGATATAATCTCATTGTATACATATGTCAGAGTAGTTCCTCAGACCACAAGAATAATACATGCTTTTAACATCCAAAGTCAATTTTAAGAACATTCAATTGGGGGCAAAAAATAGTAATAAAGCACTTTTTTGGTGACACCCAAAGATTGTTTCCTGGTGGTACCCACCCAAGGAGTAATTGAGTGACCAATTGATGCCGTAGGAGGCAGGGAAGATGCCCATGATCCTGGGTATGCTGCTTCCATGTCAGGATTTGTGCCTTACACACAATTTCTGCCTTAGTTAGTCCTTGCAGGAAGATGCACCCTCTGGTCTCAGAATGATGCAGTAAGAAGGGGCTTGAGCTGTGAAGGTTCTATGCAGTGTAGGGGAATGCCAGGGCCAGTAAGCAGGAGGGGATGGGGTGGTGAGCAGGGGGACAGGGGATTGTTTTAGTTTTTGGTTTTTTATTTTATTTATTTTTTCCTTTTTTTGGAGTGGAACCTGGGAAAGGAGATATTATAAATAAAGAAAACACCTAATAAAAAAAAAAGAAAAAAAGAAAAAAAAAGGAGCTTGAGTGCAAACCCATCTCCTGATTCCAAACTAAAGCTCTTTTCTTTTTTCCTGGAGAGAATGACAATTTAGAAGTCTTTAAAAATAGTTTCTTTTCCTTACTTGTTGATTATAAAAAAAAGTTTGAGCAATTCATGGGGTGTGGTAGGGGCAGGAAGAATAAAGAACATACCCATACCCTCTGTCTCAGTGGTTCCTATATGTGATTTTAAGCTAAAGATATGCATATTGTAAATACATGTTTTATTTCTTTTCTAATATGTAACCTAAAACTCGTACTTGACTATGTAATTCAAGCTGGTTTTGAACTCACAATCTTCCTGCCTTTACCTACTGTGTGCTATGATTGTAGTACTGTACCTCTAACCTGCTATCAATTTATTTCCTGAAGGATCTAGACAGTTTGGAGACCATCACTTTAAGCCGTTTACCCCATATGTAGAGTGAGAAAACTCCTTAGCCTCTATGATAGCTATGCATGCAATGCTATGGTCTCTGTAGACCACAAGAGTAGCTAGCTGTTGTTAGAATCCTGACTTCTGCTGTATTTCTCAGGGATTTATTTTTCATTGCCTTGTGTTCACCCCAGGCTATACATGTGTGCATTTTCTAACACTAAGAAATGTGTTTTCTATGGTATAAAGAAGCCTATTTGAATCATAAGTTGGTTGCTAAACTCAGACTGCAGATGTTTAGTAAGTCCTTCTTGTAAACAGGGGAGTTAACTCCCCAAATGGCATTGCATGAAGACCTACCATCTATGTGGGACATGACTGTTTTGAATGTGGAAATAGATAGCATTCCTGCAGCATGGGAGCTTTTGAAAGTTGGAAATGTGTAGTTTCCAGGGGTTATTTCATTAATAAGTTTTGAGTCTTGATTCTTTGTATTGAAATCCTAATTTGCCATGCTACCATGTTCTTGTTTTTAGGGAATATCTTGGTAAACAGCTACAGTCGGAGCAGCCTCAGACTGCTGCCGCTCGGAGCTGAGCTGACCTGTTCAGCCTTTCTGCACCTCCGATGGACCACTGGAGTGAGAACCTCAGTCTTTAGGGTCAAAAGCAAATAGTTTTTAATTTAATGGTTACTTCTTTTCTGTTGTATAGCTTTTCCCAATGGTAGTTCCTGGGGTAATAAAAGTGTTTGCTTGTTAATTGTATAAAAAGTAGATGCTGTCTATATCTAGAGAAATATTACTGTTACTTATATACTTTATGATTTTTGTATTTATTGTTCTCTGGAAATGAATATAATTAAAGGATTCTCACTCAAAACATGTTCTTAAATTTTGCTTATTCCTAATGTGGACTTTGAATAAATGTTATTTATTACACTATTTCAAACAAAAATTGGGAGAATTGTTCCCAGATGATGATGGGAAGTAAATGTTTTGAAATGATCACTGCTTGCTCTCTCTCTCTTTCTCTCTCTCCCTCAAGCTTTCTCACTCATATATGGACACACACATATGCGCACACACACATTCTATACCTTCAAGACATTACATCACTTAATAACAGGTATGTCCCGAGAAATATATTTTTGGGGCAATTTAGTCACTTTGCAAACATTACAGTACATAAACCTGCTCTTGATTTGACCTCTTGATGTAGTGAAGACAGTAAAAGGTGGATGAGGCTGCTGCTGGCAAAATATGGGAGACTATTTCATAGTAAACTTTTTTGGTAAGTAGGAGTACACTTTAATATAGTAACAAAAAGTAAGTAAATAGACACCATGGTTGGTTAGTACCACTACCCAGTGTAATATACTCTATATAGTTCTGTATTGTATTCTTATACTACTGCGAGTCAGCACTTCACTCTCATTATCAGCAGCACCAGACAGGTGAGCAAGGACAAGTGCTCCAGTATCAGGACACCTACAGCATTGCTGTCTTTAGGACATTTTGCATCATTGTGATTTTTATGACATTATCATGGTATATGCAGTCTGTTATAAATGAATGACTATGAAATTTAAAAAATTTAAACCTTGAGTGAATTTTGTTAGACTTTGTATATTTTATTTCTTTTAGACTTTAAAAAGATCTATTTTTTTATGAGGCTAAAATTTAATAATATAAAACAAAAACATCACACTAAAGTTGGACAAGGCAAACTAAAAGAAGGAAAAGAGCTCCAAGGAAAGTACAAAACACAGAGGCCCACTTTTTCACATACTTGGGACTGCCGTAAAAACACCCTAGGTCTCTGAGCTATAGTTGACACACAAGCAGTGTTAGGAATGAGTCTTATCTTGTGTTGTGTGCCAAATCAAATGGTTGATTACCCACAAGCTTTATCAAATGGTTGATTACCCACAAGCCAAATCAAATGGTTGATTACCCACAAGCTCTATGCCACCATTACCCTAGCATATTTTTTAAACAGGACAGCAAAGTAGATCAAAGCTGTAGTCTTTAGCTGGGTTGGTGTACGTGTTTCTCTTGGTAGCCTGCTGAGTACTTTCTCATATCAAAGATACTAGAATATAGGGGTGAAGGATCTATGTAGGCATCAGATCAACTTCTTTATAATCGAGTTGTATGAGTGTAGGCTTAAACAGTGGGGCCTTGCTGTCAGTTTGTAGAAAACAAACTTGACAAGAGCCTGGATTGTACTTGGGTTTCCATGGTACCCTTTGGCCAACAACTAAATTGTATGTAACCCAGTCCTGATATTGGAAGCTTTCTTTTGTGATAAGAGACAGCCAGCTGGGATTCTCTGACCCCTGGATTTTTGAAGATTTTCATTAGGATCACTGCCCTCAGTTTCCATACCACCCTTGAAGTACCCCTCAGTTCTACCTGTTTTCTCACATTTCCTCCCCCTCAATACCAGATCCACCAATTCTAGTTTCCTCTGCTCCCAGTCTACCAATAAACTATTTTCCCCTTGTGTAGAGGTATAGAATTCATCCCAGCCCCTTCCTCTGTACCTGACTTCTCTGGGTCTGTTTGGTTATCATTTGCTTACTGGGTAATGTGAGTATATACCATATCTTTCTGGATCTGGGTTACTGCACTTGGGATGATTTAGTTTTTCTACTTCTCCCTGTTTGCCTGCAAATTTCATACCACTTTTTTTAATTTATTTTTTATTAGATATTTTCTTTATTTACATGTAAATTTCTCCTTTCCCAGTTTCCCCTCCAAAAAACAAAGAAACAAACAAAAACAACAAAAACAAATCCCTGTTGCCTCCCCCTCCCCATGCCTGCCACCCCGCCCTCTCCCACTTATTGGCCCTGGCGTTCCCCTACACTGGGGCTCAGAACCTTCACAGGGCCGAGGGCCTCTCCTCCTATTGATGATCGAATTTGCAATCCTCTATCATACCACTTTTTTTTTTTTAACAACTGTATAATACTCGATTGTGTAAATGTACTACTTTTTTTTTTATTCTGTTGAAGGATAACTACTTGTTTCCAATTTCTGGCTATTATGAATAGAGTAGCAAAGAACATGGTTGAGTAAGTGTCCTTGTAGGATGGAACATTCTTTAGATATATGCCCAAGAGTAGTATAGCTAGATCTTGAGGTAGATTGAATTCTAACTTTCTGATCCTCTATACTGATTTCCATGGTGGCTATATAGGTTTTTACACCTACTAAAGGAGCGTTCCCCTTATTCCACATCTTTGCCAACATGAGCTGTCACTTGTGTTATTGGTCTTAGGCACTCTGACAGGTGTAAGATGAAACTTCAAAGTAGTTTTGATTTTCATTTCTCTGATGGCTAAGGAACAAATGTTTCTCACCCATTTGAGTTTCCTCTATAGAGAATTCTGTTTAGATCAGTATCCTACTTTTTAATTGGGTTATTTAGTTATTCAAGTTGTTTAATAATTTAGATATTAATTCACTATCAGATGTGGCATAGGTAAAAATCTTTTCCCATTTCTGTAGGTTGCTGCTTTGTCCAAATGATAGTATTTGTCTTAAATAGGGTTTTACTGACCAAGGCAGCTGTTATCAAAGACAACATTTAATTGGGTTCAGAGGTTTAGTCCGTTATCATCAAGGTGGGAGCATGGCAACATCCAGGCAGGCATGATGTCAGAGGAGCTGAGAATTCTATAGTTTGTTCTGAAGACAAACAAAAGAAGATTAGTTCCTGAGTGGCTAGGTGATAGGTCTCCACGCCCACCTCCACAGTGACACTTCCTTTGACATGGTCATACCTACTTCAACAAGGCAACACCTCCTAATAATGCCACTCCCTAGGCCAAACAAATTCAAACCACCACAGTGCCTTTTGTCATACAGAAGCTTTTTAGTTTCATGAGATCCCTTTTATCCTTTCATTGTTCTTTTTAAATGCGTATTTATTAATCATCCCATTTGTTTATATCTTAAGTGATATCCCACTTCCCAGTTACCCCCTCTAACAACCCCCAATCTTACATCTGCCCTCTCCCCTCCCCTTTGCCTGTATGAGGGTGCTCCCCCAACCACCCACACTCTCCCGCCCCACTGGTCTAGCATCCCCCTATGATGGGGCATCAAACCTCCCCAGGACCAAGGGCCTCCCCTCCCATTGCTGTCAGGCAAGGCCATCCTCTGCTACATATGTGTCTGGAGCCATGGATCCCTCCAGGTACACTCCTTGGTTGATGGTCTAGACTCTGGGGAAACTGGGTGGTCAGGCCATCCAATATTGTTCTTCCAATGGGGTTCCAATCTCCCTCCACTCCTCCAGTCCTTCCACCAGCTCCTCTATCAGGTTCCCTCAGTCTTATGGTTGGCTCCAAGCATCCACATCTACATTGGTCAGTTGCTGACAAGACCTCCCAAGGAACCACCACACTAGGTTCCTGTCAGCAACTGCCTCTTGACCACTGCAACAGTGCTGGGTTTGGTGTCTGCAGACATGATGGGTCCCCAGGTAGGGCAGTCCCCCGGTGGCCCTTTCTTCAGTCCCTGTTCCATTTTTTGTCCCTGTTCTTCCTTTGAACAGGAACATTTCTGGGTTAAAAACTTTGAGTTGGGTAGGTGGCGCCCATTCCTCCACCAGAGGCCATGCCTATCTGCTGGAGGTGGTCTCAACAGGTTTTCTCTCCCCCTTCTGTGCATTTCTGCTAAATCATCCCTGTTGGGTCTGGGGAGCCTCACATTTTCCCGGTGTCTAGGACCCTCCAGTGGCTATACCCAGTTCCTCATCCTCCCTGTTACTTCTTTTTTCAATTTCCTGACCTTCTCACATCTCCTCTAGTTTCTGATACTGCCCTCTTATTTCTTCCCCCTCCTCTCTCCCTTCCAAGTTCTCCCTCTCCCTCCACCTCTTACGATCTTCTTGCTCCCCTCTCAATGCAGGACCTCAACATTTACACCCTGGTCTTCATACCTTCTACACGCCAAATAGTCTGTAGGTTGTATCATGGGCATTTTGAGCTTTTGGGGTACTATCCACTTATTAATGAGTATGTACCATGTGTGTTCTTTTGTGTCTGGATTACCTCACTCGGGATGATATTTTCTAGTTCCACCCATTTTCCAGCGAATTTAATGAAGTCATTGTTTTTAATCGATGCATAACACTCTATTGTATATATGTACCACATTTTCTGTATCAGTTCTTCTGTTGAGGGATATCTGGGTTGTTTCCAGCTTCTGGCTGTTATAAATAAGGTTGCTCTGAACATGGTGGGGCATGTATCCTTGTTATATGTTGGAGCATTTTTTGGGTATATGCCCAGGAGTGGTATAGCTGGGTCCAAAGTGATTTTACCAGCTTGCAGTCCCATCAGCAATGAAGGAGTGTTCCTGTTTCTCCACATCCTTGCCAACATATACTATCACCTGTGTTTTTTATCCCAGCCATTTTGAATGGTGTGACATGGAATCTCAGGGTTGTTTTGATTTGCATTTCCCTTGTGACTAAAGATGTTGAACATTTCTTTAAACGTTTCTTAGCTATTCAAAGTTCTTCAGTTGAGAATTCTCTATATAGCTCTCTACTCCACTTTTTAACATGATTATTTGGTTCTCTGAAGTCTACCTTCATGAGTTCTTTGTATATTTTGGATTTTAGGCCTCTATTAGATGTAGGGTTGGTAAATACCTTTTCCCAATCTGTGGGTTGCTGTTTTTTCCTATTGGCAGTGTCCTTTGTTTTATAGAAGCTTTTCAATTTTATGAAGTCCCATTTGTCAGTTGTTGATCTTAAAGCATAACCCATTAGTGTTCTGTTCAGGAACTTTTCTCCTGTGCCCAAGTATTGGAGGCTCTTCCCCACTTTCTCTATTAGATTCAGCATATCTGGTTTTATGTGGAGGTCCTTGATCCACTTGGACTTGAGGTTTGTTTTGTGTCCACGTTATATGGTTGATTTTTGAGAAGGTACCATAGGGTGCTGAGAAGAAATATATATATATATATATATATATATATATATATATATATATATATATATATTCTTTTAAGGTGAAAGGTTCTGTAGAAATCTGTTAAATTCATTTGGGTCATAACTTCTGTTAGTTTCACTGTGTCTCTGTTTAGTTTGTGTTTTCATGATTTGTCCATTGTTGAGACTGGGGTGTTGAAATTTCCTATTATTGTGTAAAGTTCAATGTATGCTTTGAGCTTCCATAACATTTCTTTTACAAATGTGGGTGCCCTTGAATTTTGAGCATAAATGTTCAGAATTGAGACTTCATGTTGGTAGATTTTTCCAGTATTAAGATTCCTTCCTTTTTAGGATCCCTGTATTTCCCTTTTTAGATCCTGGATGGTTTTGTTCAATTCCTTCACCTGTTTGATTGTGTTATCCTGTATTTCTTTAAGGGAGTTTTTTATATCCTTCTTAAAGTCCTCTATAGTCTTCATGAAATGAAAGTTTAGATCTGAATCTTGCTGTTATCTTTCTGAATCTTGTGTTATCCAGGACTTGCTGTGGTGGGAGAACTGGGTTCTGATGTTGCCAATCAAATTGGTTTCTGTTGCTTATGTTCTTATGCTTGCCTCTCACCATTTGGTTATCTCTGGTGTTATCTGGCCTCACTGTCTGTGACTGGAGCCTGTTTTTCCTATCTTTGTTTTCAAGGATGATTATATGGTAGTGAATAACTAACTTGTGTGCTCTTCCTTGAAGAAGATCTAGTCTCCATTCACAGCATTCCTTAGTTGTCTAAGGGTTGAAGCCTCTTGATCTTTCTCCATCTATTTCAGCATGTCTACTGATGTTGTTCTTAAGTAGCTATACTTGTGAGACTCTATGCATCCAGTTTCTGTTTGTCACAAGTCTTAGTTTCATTGTGCACAGCCTAGAGTTCTGAATTAGAAATTGGTGCTGGTTGCCCTGGTGGAGATCATTTGAACTATAACTGAGAACCAATAGTTCTGTGCCAGCATGCTCTAATTGTCCTAAAAATTAAAATTAACTCTCTCACGGCATTTTTTTTCCTTCTTCTAACCTATACACTTCTATTTTTCCTTGTTAATAGTTTTAATGTTGAGTGGTTAAATCCACAAAAATGTAACACTTGCATGCTCACTTAAACTTGGGTGTACTGCACTTAGTGTATGCTTGTTTACCTAATTAGATGCTTGAATAGCAGAGCAAATTCTAATACTATGGAATTGGTTATTTCACTGAAAATGAAACAATTCAGTAATATTTGTTTTGTTTATACCAGTGAAAGCAACACTTACGAATATTGGATGATAAACTATCTTATCTGTGTCAGCTGGGATCAGTTGAAGTCAGTGACTTAATCCTTTAGTGTGATACTGATGCATTACTGGTAACTAAGAGTATACTTATGCTTACAGATGATGAGGAATATGAGTCAATCCTAGTAAAACTCCCTTGTCTCATTTATGAACTCTGTCAATCCTAAGGTTCTCCTTATTTGCTTCTTAAACCTTTCTTTACATCTTCACTGTACTTATAAATTTTACATTTAACAATCAGATCATTGGCATAGAAGAGTAATTTAAGATCACAGTTATGCATTAGCTTAGTTTTGTAAAGGCTGATTACACTGGAAATCCAAGGAAAGCAAACTTAATTATTATATTGTTATCTTAAAGTCAGGTTAAATAAACAGCTTAAGTACACAGTAGGATAGCAATCTTAGGTATATTATTAAGTCTGGCTGTGAGTTTGAGGAAAAGTTCCAATCTCTTAGAAAGTAAGAGATGCTTTCATAAATATCGCATTACCACATACTCTTGCTCTAGAGACTTGTCATTACATATACAAGAGCATGTTCCCACCTGTACAAGTGTAGATCATGCTGCTTCACTGCAAGTTCAGGAGTGATAGACTTGAACTCCCCTGGGGAGAGGATGGCTCAGCAGTTAGGAGAACTTGATGTTTTCGCAGAGGAACCAAGTTGGGGGTCCCATCACTTTTTTCAGGATGGCACAACCACCAGGTTGGTGCTGTACACACATATATACATAAATAAAAATAAAACATTTGCAAAAAAATGCCTCTTGGATAAGAATTTAACATTACATAAGTAGGGTCTGCATAGCTTTGTCTAGTTTAAACTGGTTCTTTCTGGTCCTTTTTGAAGAGCCTATTGAAGTAACTAATGTTGAACTGAGCAGCTTCTTACCTCGCAAGCAAGAATGTTTAATTCTATCAGTTCCTGTGGGGAATGGATTCATGTCTATGCTTCCAAGACATTTCATAAATATGCATCTAACGAGGAGAAACAGGCACCTAATATTTTGGGTTAGCTCAAGTCTTTGAAAATCATAAAACAGGTTGAGTGCCTGAGGCTGACCTCTGTGTGTTAACCATAAGTATATGACAATCCAACCACTGACCTTCCTGTGGCAAGACTTTTTTTTCTTTTGTTGTAAATTGAAATTTTATGTTTATTTTAAGTATTTTTTAATCTTTGAGAATTTTATATATGGAGACAATATATTTTGATCTTATTTGCAAAGTTTCAAACCTAGAACAAATTGCTGAGGGTCTTATGTAACATATCAAAGTAGACCCAGCCACCATGCTTTCCTGTGATCCCTCAGTCCCTACCTGTTACAGAGACCTTCTGGCTGGCATACCTGGTGTACTAGCTGGTTTTGTGTGTTAACTTGACACAAGCTGGAGTTATCACAGAGAAAGGAGCCTCTCTTGAGGAAACACCTCCATGAGATCCAGCTGTAAGGCATTTTCTCAATTAGTGATCAAAGATCAATTAGTGATGAAAGATCAAAGATTATTGTGGCTCATTGTGGGTAGTGCCATCCCTGGGCTATATAAGAAAGCAAGCTAAGCAAGCCAGAGGAAGCAAGCCAGTAAGGAACATCCTTCCATGGCCCCTTTATCAGCTCCTGCTTCCTGACATGCTTGAGTTCCAGTCCTGACTTCCTTTGGTGATGAACAGCAATGTGGAAGTAAGCCAAATAAACCCTTTCCTCCCCAACTTGCTTCTTGGTCATGATGTTTGTGCAGGAATAAAAACCCTGACTGAGACACCGGTCCCCTACCCTGAACTCTCTAGCCCAGGGCTGGGCTGCCCTTCTCTGTATAATCCAACATTTTGGTTACCTGCTCTCTTTGAACCTTTGGGCCTCTTGGCTGCTGCATCAGGTACCCCTTTTTCTTTTCTCTATTTTCTCCTTCTCCTAATATTACATAGCTCCTTCTGCTCATGTCTACTCTGCACTCTCACAAATGTGTCTGCTTCTGTCTATGCTTTAACACCTATCTTTAATAAACTTTTCCCTTCACCATACCTATAGCAGTCATGTTCCATTTCTTTTCCTTCCTCATTTATTTTTTTCATTCAAATGGTGCTGAACTATTGTTAAACAAAATAGATATATTTTAAATATTGTAAATACTTAAATAGCCACCATGTGGCTGTCCTCCATCTTGGCAGGTAATCTCATCAAGACACAAGCAACCACAAAAAAACAGTCCAATTAATGCTACCCATATATACCTAATGTGGAGCTATATACTAGTGTATGGTCAGTCCGACCTGGGCTATATCTTAAACAAAACTGACTTTCCTGTAGTGGCAATCATCTAAGCTGCTCAGTTATGGGTAGGGACTTATGTGCCCTCATCAGTGCTAGAATGTTGATTGTCTTGGTTTGGGGCAGACACTCGTTCATGAGTTTATCAGTCTGGTTATGTCCAGAAGACACTGCTTTGCCCTCAAGCTTTCCAATTACTTGCTCTTACAAGTGCATTTTTAAATTCCTGCTTTATAGTTGGGTTCTAATCAGAATCTAACTCCTCCCATCCTCTTGAAACCCAGTATTTCATGAGATTTTTCAAGTAATTGGGTATCATCTATCTCCATGATATTTTTGCCCTGGATTAGGTGCTGCATGCCTTCCGTATTAGGAGACATTTCCCCCCACTTTGTATCTGATCACCAGTCTCAACTGGAAAAAAAAAACGAGTATAGATTTTGGTATTTGGAGGCTGGACCTATGGTTGAGTGGGTAAAGTACTTTCTGTGCAGGAGGGCTTGAGTTTCTGTCTCCAGCATCCATGTAGACACAGTACACTACTTGGCCTATGTAAGTAATCCCAGGAGCTTTGGGAGGAAGGTAAGGATGACAAGGGGAGTGGTTGGTTGGTTTCTGAACTTGTTGGCCCACTTGAAGAATGAGCTTCATGCTGAGTAGAGAGATACTCCCTTAAAAATAACCTAGAGATCTGTCCTGTCTGGTTTTGTGTGACAACTTGACACAGGCTGGAGTTATCACAGAGAAAGGAGCTTCAGTTGGGGAAATGCCTCCATGAGATCCAGCTGTGGGACATTTTCTCAATTAGTGATCAAGGGGATAGGGCCCCTTGTGGGTGGTGCCATCCCTGGGCTGGAAGTCTTGGGTGCTATAAGAGAGCAGGCTGAGCAAGCCAGGAGAAGCAAGCCAGTAAGGAACATCCCTCCATGGCCTCTGCATCAGCTCCTGCTTCCTGACCTGCTTGAGTTCCAGTCCTGACTTCCTCTGGTGATCAACAGCAATGTGGAAGTAAGCTGAATAAACCCTTTCCTCCCCAACTTGCTTCTTGGTCATGATGTTTGTGCAGGAATAGAAACCCTGACTAAGACAAGATTATTACAATAAAATGATGCAAAAATAAGATGTATAGTGATAGAGGAAGACACACTTTAAGTCATCTTCTGGCCTTTGCACACATACTCCACATATACACAAGAATTTTTGGCATTTTGGTTTCCTGTTGAAGGCATAATAGATTCTCTAAGGTCTGACAGGAACCTCAAGAAAAGCCAGTTTTTAAAATGTCACCCATCATTTATAATGACATTTTCCTGAGCAAGGATTCACAGTTATTTTCCAGGAAGACAACTTCGGGATTTAAAATTTAGGAGACAAACATTCACACAGGAGGAAAAGTGAAATCAAGTCTTGCTTCCTTCCTTGGCCCTGCTGGGTCTTGTTGACTTTCCTATGTTAAAAGATGCATGCAGTGGTCTTTCCACCCCCACATTGTACCTGGTTGTCATAAATATCAGATTACAGATGGTTTCCACTTAAAATCATCTCCTTTTCTTCCTATTTATCTACTTCTAAGTTATTGGTGTTAACTTTCATATAATTAAAATTTCAATAATTTTGTTACCTCCAGCTGTCAAAAATTGGAAAGCACAGTGCCAATTATTAATGCTTTTGATCTGTGTGAAAATTACTTAAAATTTTCTCTGTTCTCATTATTTGCCTTTGATAATGGAGAATATTTGAGACTAAAATTTGAAATTACTATTAGTAAGTGGCAAAGTTGCTTGAACTCTGTGAACTGATCTTTTCAGTTTGAAATTTCTCTCATTTTGCTGCATAGGATGTTCTGTTCTGATTAAGAGGTGTTCTTTAACTTCTTGAACCAGCTGCCCCTGGCAAAGTCAGTTAGAAAGATGAAAGAACTCTGAATACTTTTGTGGTTTTTCTTTTTTTAACATTGTATGCAAATTTTATAACAGGTATACATTGTTTTCCAGCACTTCAGAGAATGTTGATTATTCTTTCAAAAACAGGATAAAAGTGGTTGTTAGGCCTCAGGCAATGTATACCCAGAAATGAGCTCAAGCTGGTCTATAGGAGAATTTCTGACAGTTAAATCAAAGTCAGCATTCCTTAGGAACTTGTAAAAATGATTTCCATCTGCAGAAAAGAGTCATTTCCCTTACCTCTGGCAGAAGGAACATATGGGATGTGCATGAACTCCTCTCAGCAGATCAAAACCCATGCAGACCTCCAGGCTCCCACAGTCCCTGTTCACAAGTACTTCGTCATTGCTTCCCTCCCCAGCTACTTATCCTCCATATAACCCATCTCTAAGCTATCCCTTAAAGCTAGATGGAAATATCTACCCCCATGATTCTCTCTGGCTCTCACAACTTTCTAGCTCTGCCCATGTCTAATCTACTTCTTTTCTGTTCCTGTACTGGACTCTTCCAGATGTTTTGGGGTCTTTTCTCTCTTTTATTCATAATAAAAGCCTTTCCCCTAATATTGGAGTGGTCTTGTTCAAGGTTTTTTACTCACCCTCTCACATACAGTAAGGCAAAAAAATCCCTTCTTGGTTGGAAGCAAGCAATATCTGTCCAAACTGTTGTACTTTACAATCATGTCTCTACTCTAAGGGAAAAGGAATGGCCAGTCTCTTGGTTGAGTGAATCAATGTCCAAAGTACTGAATAACAAGGTAACTTGTAGAACTAATATATTTGCACCATGATACAAAGATGGAGAAGGGGGACAGTCTATGGCTTTGTTTTTTCATAAGGTTCTTGACAAGTTGTTAAATAGAAAAAAAAGAGAAAAAGACCCATGGTTTAGATATTCAGTAAAAGGAAGTTGTCACATAATAACCCATCAGAAATGAGGTTTACTAGAAGAAAGGCTTTGAGGTGACAAAGCCTAAAGGGAAGGAGAGGCTTCTCTTGAAAACTTGGAGAGGAGCTTTATTAAGAGTAAGAAAAAAGTGACCCCAAAATTCTACCAAAGAACTCTGATAGCTGATAAACAACTTTAGAAAAGTGGCTGGATACAACATTAACTCAAACAAATCAGTAGCCTTCCTTTATATAAATGATAAATGGGGTGAGAAAGAAATTAGGGGAACAACACCCTTCACAATAACCACAAATAATATAAAGTATCTTGGTGTAACTAACTCAGCAAGTGAAAAAACTTCAAGGCCCTGAAGAAAGAAATTGAAGACCTCGGAAGATGGAAAGATCTCCCATGCTCATAGTTGGTAGGATTAACATAGTGAAAATGCCATTGTACCAAAAAGCAATCTATAGATTTAATACAATTCCCATTAAAACTTCAACACAATTTTTTACAGACATTGAAATAGCAATTCTCAACTTCATATGGAAAAACAAAGAACCCAGGATAGCAAAACAATTCTGAACAACAAAAGGACTTGTGGAGGAATCACCACCCCTTACCTAAGACAATAGTGTTAAAAACTGCATGGTATTAGTACAGAGACAGACAGGTCCATCAATAGAATAGAATCAAAGACCCAGAAATAAACCAACACACCAATGGACACTTGATCTTTGACAAAGAACCCAAAACTATACAGTGGAAAAAAGAAAACATTGTCAATGTTGCTGGTCTCACTTGCAGTCTGCTTGTAGAATAATATAAATTGATCCATATTTATCACCTTGTACAAAGCTCAAATCCAAGTGGATCAAGGACCTCAACATAAACCATATATACTGAATCTAATAGAAGTGAAAGTGAGAAATACCTGAGAATGCATTGCATAGAAGACAATTTCCTGAATAGAACACCAATGGCTCAGGCTCTAAGATTACAATTGATAAATAAGACCTCTTAAAACAGGAAAGCTTTTATAAGGCAAAGGACACTGTCAATAGTACAAAACAGCAGCCTATATATTTGGAAAAGTCTTCATTAACCCTAGATCTGATAGAGGGCTAAAATCCAAAATATGTAAAGAACTCAAGAAGTTAGTCATCAAAACACCAAATGAAGTACAGAGCTAAACAGAGAATTCTCAACAGAATACTCTTGAATGGCGGAGAAGCACTAAGCACTCTTAGTCATCAAGGAAATGCAAATCAAAACCACCCTGAGATTCTTCATTTGTCAGAATGGCTAAAAACAAAAACTCAAGTGACAGCACAAACTGTCAAGGATGTGGAGAAAGGGGAACACTCCTCTGTTACTGGTGGGACTGCAAACTTGTACAACTACTGTGGCCATTTCTCAAAAAATTGGAAATAGTTTGACATGAAGCTATCCTGCTCCTGAGAATATACCCAAAAGATGCTCCACCATATCACAAGGACATGTGCTCCACTATGTTCATAGCAGCCTTATTCATAATAGCCATAAACAACCCAGACAGATGACCTCAACTGAAGAATATAGAAAATGTAGTTCATTTACACAACAGAATACTATTTAGCTATTTAAAACAAGGTCATCATGAATTTTGTAGGCAAATGGCTGGAACTAAAAAATATCATCATGAGCAGGGTAACCCAAAGGTTACCCAAAAGGGCCCAAAGGACATGCATGGTATGTACTCACTGATATGTGGATGTTAGCCAAAAAGTACATAATACCCATGATACATCCCACAGACCCTAAGAAGTTAAACAAGAAGGAAGGCCCAAGTAAGGATGCTTCGATACCACTGAGAAGGGGGAACAAAATAATCATGAAGAAGGAAGGAGGGAGAAACCTGAGTGGGAGACGGGAGGGGGAGAAGGAGGGCAGGATCAGGTATGACAGGAGACAGGAGAGAAACCAGGAGAATGAATGGAAATATGCAGCTGCAGGGAGTGGGGAATGGAGGCGTGGGAGTGAAAAACCACTAGAAAATCCCAGAGACCTGGGATGTGAGAGGCTCCCAGGACCCAGTGTGGGTGACCTTAGCTGAAATGCCCAACAGTGGGAATATGGAAACTGAAAAAACCACCTACAGTAGTCAGACAGGATCCCCCAGTGGAGGGATTGGGGCACCAACCCACCTACAAAACTTTCAGTGAGTGGGGGAACAAAATAAGGGAAGTAGAGGGTGGGAGGGACTTGGGAGGAAGAGAAGGGGAGGAGAAAAAGAGGGTAAGAATCAGGTATGAGAGGAGAGGGAGGAGATATACAGAGGGTCAGGAAATTGAACAGAGGTATGTAGCAATGGGGAATGGGAACTGGGGGTAGCAACCAGAAAGTCCCAGAAACCAGGAAAGCAAGAAGAGCCTTCCAGAACCCCATGGGGATGACATTAGCTGAAATACCCCACAAAGGGGAGGCAGAACCTGTCAAGACCATATCCGGAAGTTACGCATGCTCCTCTCCCCAACACCCCCACCGAGGGATGGGGCTACCCACCCATCTCCAAAATTTTAACCCAGAATTGCTCCTGTATAAAGGAAATACAGGGATAAATAGTGGAGCAGAGACTGAAGGAAAGGCCATCTAGAGAGTGCACACCTTAGGAACCATCCCACATGCAGACACCAACCCAGACACTATTGCTGATGCCAAGTAGTGCTTGCTGACAGGAGCCTGATATAGCTGTCTCCTGAGAGGCTCTGCCAGATCCTGACCAATACAGATGCGGATGCTCACAGCCAACTATCAGACTGAGCACAGGGACCCCAGTGGAGGAGTTAGGGGAAGGACTGAAGGAGCTGAAGGGGCCTTATCTGGCATCAATGGGAGGGAAGGCCTATGGTCCTGTGAAGGCTTGATACCCCACTGTAAAGGAATGCTAGGGCGGTAAGGTGGGAGTGGCTGATTGGGTGTGGGAGCACCCTCATAAAAGCAGGTTAAGGAGGGGTGAGATGGGGAGTTTGCAGAGGGGAAATATTTGAAATGTAAATAAATAAAATACCCAATTAAAAAATAAGAAAGAAGAAAGAATGACCACTGTCTCATGTTTTACTTGAAGTGGAATAACATTATCATAAAGTAGATGGTAGTGAGTTCAGGGTGCATACTTAATTATTAAACCCATCATTAGCACAATCAACTTGAACCTGGGAGCCTCTAGTAGTGACAGGGAAAAATACTGAAACTACTAAAGGCCAAGACCAGGAAAGACAAGACATAAATGAAATCAAGAATTGAACATAGATGTAACTCTCACAATAACAGTAGTGATAAAGCTGGGGCTGTAGCTTAGTGGCAGAGCACCTGCCTAGCAGGCACAAGGCCTTCAAGGTTCAATCTCCAGTACTGGAAAAAAGAAAAGAGAGAGAACAATGGTGGCAGGAGCATGTGGGCTCCAGGTCTCCCTCCCACACCTAGGACTGGCTGTCTCACAGGACCACCTCCAAAGCTCATCCCTCCAGCTCTTAAGAATTAGGATTGCCACTGATCTGGAGTGCTGAGTTTTTAGCTTCTTTGCAGGTTCCTAACAGAGTGGAAAAGCAGAAAGACACCTCTATGTCACTGTTATCCATGGACTATTGTGCTGATAGCATGTGTAATCATTTCTACAATCTTTGTTTTTGTGCTTATTATTATGTATCTACTCTTCTTTGAACTCTTTCTATTTTTTCAAGTGGCGTTTTAAAGGAGCAGAAACAAGCATGTGTGTTCACATGTAGGTTCAGCTGAGTCTCAAAGGTGGAGTTTTTAATTAATATTGTCATACTAAATCCAGGTAAGGATAGGCTTAACTTAAATTTGGGAACGAGGAGGCAGATATATCAGAGTACCTGGATGCTTCTAGATTTGGGAGAATTAAAATTAGCAGATCTTAAAAGGCTACAAGTAGGTTGAAACTGTTAGAAGATGTAGGTACAGTAATCATTTCCTGCAGTGTGGCAGGAGACATATCTTCTAGTTGATACATACCAGTGGCAGGCATCTTATTTTATTGTAAACAGTTCTGGCTAGAAAGCTCTTTGCTTGGAGCCTGTGTTAGTTTCTTATGATTTTCAGTTTTTGGGCTCAAATCTATCTTTGGAATAAAATAGAAAAAGTTTCTATCTAATGTCTCTGCTTTCTTTTTAAACATTTATTATGATTTTGTTTTTGTCATTTGAAATGTTTCTATTTTGGTACTAAAAAGTTTAGATCATCATTGGACATATAAAGGTGAGACAAAGTTGTATGTCATGTGCTGTCAGTCAAACCATGTGAACAATAATGCTTCTCCTGAGTTCTTTGATAAAATTATTTCAGAAGTAGACTTTAAGCAGGACTCCACAAAATGGCTCTACAACAAGAGATGTGAAGACCACCCTGCATTGCCTAAGAGTTGTCTCATCAAGACTGTTCTGAGACATTGCTATAGCTGCCCAGTGACCCCCTGCACTGGCACCTCTAGATGGGTCCTTGTTGTAGCCTGACAGCCAAAAAACAGAACTATTATCATGTCAGGGATGTGTGCAGGTAAGATGCCACAGCTTAATCAGCCCTTTCCTCAGAGACATTGGCTTGTGAAAGTGGTAGGCAGTGAGACTGATATAAGAGGAGACACAAGAGATCCATTGAGAGAAAGGCAGTAAAAATCACAAGCAGCAATCCACAGATAGAAGCAGAAGGGGAGAGGAGCTACATAACACTCGATGGGAACAATAGAGGGATACAAGAGAATCAAACCAACAAGCCTGGTAGAAAGACAGCAGCATGTCCAGAATATCACACTTGCTGAGAATCACTGCGCCGCTCTCTGGGCTCTGATTCAGGGCTAGCTGCTTCTGTAGAGGCTCTCTCTTGTCCCCCTGCCTTTGGGGCTTATTTTACACATGTACACTGTTTGGGTCCACCTGAAGGAGCCTGAAACATGATGAAAGACACAGGGTTCCCTTGTATGATCTGGGTCCACACTGGGAGGATGAGCAAGTGCTGCAGCTGAGTCTCTAAGATGGAAGAAGGGCAAGCTTGTCTGGGGAATACCAGATATGGGTCACATGCAGATGGAAGGTCATGCTTGTGTTGAACGTAAGGGGACTTAAGGAAGTCTCAGTAGAAAGAGCTCACAGTTCTTCCAGACCACCCACGTAGGCTGATATCCTTGTTAATGTGTTTTACAATGTAAGACTCTGATGAGCCTTAGCTACTGGGAACCCTCTGATTGAATCACACTGAGCCGGGGATCGATGCAAAAGCAAGAGGAGTTTATTGTTCTACTGCACTGGGGCCATCCTGCATCCAAAGGAGAGTTGACTACCCTGGGCAGCTTGTTCAATGAGTGTTTAATACAGTTTCCATGGGCGGAATAGAGCAATAGCAACTAGGCACAATATGATTCGTGGAACAGTGCAATCTTTAAACTGATTGGTCCTTAGAGAATGTGGTAGTAAGGGCTTTCCATATCTGCAGGTGGCCAATGGTCAACTCGCCCTGCAGTTTTTCTGAGAGATGTAATCAGTCTCCCTCTTCCAGGAAATGAGGGGTGATATATACATATATATGTGTATATATATATATATATATATATATATATATATATATACTCCATATATATGCTCATATATATATGCTCCATAGATGTCTCCCTTCTGGGAAGGGAGGGGCCCTTTGGAATTTTCCAAAGGCCCTGGGCTGACCTCTTCAACAGCTATGTTTGGGTTACCTTACCATAGTTCTTTCATTGCTACTGGCTTGGGAGATATTTTGGTAATTGTGAAAATATACTTGGCCTCTCTCCTCAGGTGGCCCAAATGGTGGCATCTGTGCCCAATCAGTTTAGTCCCCATGTCTCCCTGAATAAATACAACAGTGACTTCCAACAACAATGTCCACAGGACTATGGCTTCTAAGTGGTGACTGGGCTGCTGTGGAGCATCTTTCAATGTCCAGTAGTTGAGATCTATTCTAGTTATTTCCTTAGTCTTTTCAATGTATAGGCTGAGGTGCTGTAATACAATATTATTCTTTGTTTTGTTATAATTCTCAAATATTTTTAAAAAACACAAAAATAAGCACATGAATGTACCATATGCTTCCACTTAGATCTATACTGATTTAATTGTTGGTATTTATAATTACTTTAATACTTAATATCTTTTCCCTTTGACATTTTGTGTGTTGGGGGGTGCTATAGAGGAGAGTTTTCTAGAATAAATTTGAATAACTTTGAGTCAAAAGATTCCTGTGTTAATGTGATTTATATGATCTATATACACTGGCTTAGGATGCTTTTATATTATTATTTGAAGGAATTATCGATTCTCGGCCTTCTGGATAAGATCAAGTGTAGTGTTTGAAGGAATTATGGGTGTAACAATTTGTAGTAAGCTGTGGAGAGCTGCAGCTGCTACCCTAAATATGACACCTGGCCTCTGGCTCTGAGAGAGCATTTCAATAAACAAGCCCTTATTTGAAAAAGCTGAGTGCCTCTAGTTTGTGATGCAAGCTGGCATGATTTCCTTCAGCCTATTATGCTTTGCTGCGTAGCTGATGCTGATTGGGACCAGGGAAAGTATTTAACCCGCGAGTTCTGGGGGCTAGAGGAATGAAGAAGAAATGAATGAATGATTCTGTAGTACAAGGTTCCTGAATAAACGGCTTGGAAAAGAGTTTGTGGTTGCCTCCTTATTTCCGCTGGTCGGTGAGGCGGCGACAGTAAGCCACACTGATACATTGATTTTCTTTCGTGCCCAACCAGTTTAGGAACTGTATTTCAGAAAGGGCCATTTGGCCAGGCTATCCTACATCAAAAGGTTCTTCATGGAGAGATGTACTTCTTATACCATGACTGGAAAGTGTCCTTCATTACTACAGGTTGGTAATTAGAGCTATGATGAGTCTAAGTGACAAACTCTGGAGTAACCCATACCAACTACCTTAGACCTCACATATGTCTCTTGGTAGTATCAGCAGAGTGTGCTGTCCCAGTTCAGAAAGCCACATCATGTCATTCCTTCATAAATGTATTTTCTTTGTCTAAAAAGTACTCAAACATCATGCCTCAGCCAGTTCTCAGACTTCACTTTCTTGAGAAGAAAGCTTTTTTTGTCTGAGTTGTGGTTCTATTTCTATGAGAATTATGAAAAGCAATCTGAAGAAGAAAAGGTTTATTTCAATTTATAGTTGTAGCCTATCACAAGGAGAAGTTAGGGCAGAAGCTCAAGGCAGGAATCTGGAGGAAGGAACTGAAGTAGAGACCATGAAGGAATGATACTTTTGCTTCACATAGCTTGGTCAGTCTGCTTTCTCATACAACCCAGGACTACCTACCCAGGGATCTTTCAAGTGATCTGGAACCTTCCACATCAATCACTAATCAAGAAAATACCCCACAGGCTTGCCTACAGGCCAATCTGATGGAGGGCTTTTCTCAACTGAGGTTCTTCTTCCTAGATAACTGAGAATGAAGCCTGGACTATGTTGGAGACCCCAGTATATAAATCAAAGCTTTCACTTTAGTGATGTTGTTCTCTTGTTAATCATGGTTGATTCTTCACTCTCACCCAACCAAAACCACAAATTCTTAATTCAAAATATTACTCAAACCGTGGTAGAGTCCTTGCTTCCCTCTAAAAATTTCCTAGCCAGGCCTCGATCACCCCTGAACTATCTTCAGTGTTATCTTTAAAGCTCTCCTGATAGTAATCACTGAAGCACTCAATGGCTCTTCCAGCCCAAATTTCCAAAAACCCTTCACAATCATACCATAGCAACATGGTCAAGTCTGCCCACTCTCTGGTACCAATTCTGCCTAGTTAAGTTTCTATTGCTATAATAAACATGATTACCAAAAGCCACACTTGGAGGAAAGTTCACTTCAGTTTAAAGGGAAGTTAGGCCATGAACTCAAAGCAGGAAACTGAAGGCAGGAGCTACGCAGAGGCCATGGAGGGATACTGCTTACTGGCTTGCTCCCCATGGCTTGCTCAGCTTGCTTTCTGGTCTCAAAGCAGGACCACCTACTCAGGTGTGTTACTTCTTACAGTGAGCTGGGACCTCCCACATCGATCACCAATCAAGAAAATGCTCCCCAGGATCCCCTACAGACCAATCTGATGGGGAAATTTTCTTCATTGAGAAAATTTCCAATTTTATCTTCTAAGATAACTTTAACTTGTATCAAGTTAATAAACAACAAAAACCAAAACCAAGTAGACAGACACATGTACATGTAAATTAATAAACCTTTTGTAGTTTTCTTTTTGTGTGTACTGAGATCCTTGATCTAGCTAAAGAGCCTACATAAGAACTAAGGGAGACAGAAGCTCTCTTATTACTATATAGACCCGTTTTGTTTGTGGTGATGAATCTTGATTATTAACTTGATAGGATGTAAGTTCTCCATGGAGATGATCTTTTGAGCATATCTGTGAAGGATAATCTAGGTTAGATTAACTGAGAGATGAAGACCCACCCTAAGTGTGGGTGACAGCATTGTATGAGTTGGGGGTTGCAGGCTACATACAAAGTAGCAAGCTAGCTGAGCACCACCATTTGCTGCTGTCTCCTTCTCAACAATGGGCACAATGTGATCCTTCTGCTGTGATGGGGCCTAGCTCCTGGGTCTGGGAGTAAGTTATACCTATCCTTTCTTGAGCTGTTTTTATAGGTGTTTTGTCATAACAAAGAGAAAGGTAACTAACACAATCCTCAAATATAATATCTCTCCTGTTAGTTGTTAGAGCTTCGATATGTAGATTCTATAAATTCTTGCTGAAGTGATTCCTATTTTGAAAATTTTGTTGTGAAAATGATCTAATATACTTTTTAGAATTATAGCTGGGTGGTGGTGGTGCATACCTTTAATCCCAGCACTTGGGAGGCAGAGGCAGGCAGATTTCTGAGTTTGAGGCCAGCCTGGTCTACAGAGTGAGCTCCAGGACAGCCAGGTCTATACAGAGAAATCCTGTCTTGGAAAACAAAACAAAACTATAGGTGTATAATTACTAGGATCTAATCATTTTACCACATGCACATTATTTTGAACATATTTTTGGTCTTTTCTTTGATATAAAATCACATATGCTTAAAGTGAGGACACTTCCATTTCCTTCCTTCCAACAGGTTTTTTTTTGTTTTGGTTTTGTTTGTTTGTTTGTTTTTTGAGTCATTAATGGAGAAATCCAGGTTATCTATAAATTCTGCCTTAGTTTGCCAGTCACTACCAATTTCTTTGGACTTTAGCTTCATTTTCTATAAAATAAAAACAATAGGACCCCTGAAATATGGAAATGAGAGGCTAAGTAATAGACACTCAAGGTGCTCCTTACTAAGTAATCTGTTGATCAGAACCCATGAAACTTTACTCTTTGGTAGCATGTTCTTTGCTCCCTAGAGATACGTTCTGTGTGTAAGACAGAGCTGTTGGCCTATTGTCATGTGAAGAAGAGCACAACAGCTCATGATTTACTCTACATTTCTCCCCAGTAAGTAAATGTTAAGTTTTCAAGGTCCCACAACATCTTTAGGATTATATCAAAGAAGTTCAATTTTGACCCATTTCTCTGATCTCCTAAGGTAAATTCTTATTAATCTGCACATTTCCTAATGCTAATATAACTTTGTGGTTTTGAATAATCACATACGATCATAGAAAATTCTCCAGAACTCATTGGCCTTGGGCTTTTCTGTAGTACTTCCTGTTGTTCTTTTCTGCCTAAATGGCTTACCCAGAGACCAATGATGAGCTCACATATCCAGCCCCTGAAAGAGGTCCTTACAATGTCCTGAAAGCATTGCTAATGAGACACTGAGTCCTCATATAAGCACAGGCAGACTATAGAAGTTAGTACCCAAGGGCTTTGCTCTTCTTCCTGCCTCTGCACACTATTGCAGAATTTTAGCAGCTGGTTGTATCTGGCATGAATCTGGAGTGATGGCATCTAAGCTTTGAAGTAGCCTTTTGTCAATGATTGTTATCTAACATCTTATGGGGTTATTCCTTTGAGTTTTCTCAGAGCCTTTACATATCTTAGATTGAGGACAGGCCTGGAAGTCACCTGTGGCTGAGAATTACTTAGGTGATTGGTGTTTCAAGACAGTCCCTTGATCAGATAAGAAATTTTGGTTTGCTGAAATTGACTTGCCAAGTTTCCTTTTGTGCAACAATAAAAGGAGCTTCAAGGAGGCTGTCTGGGTTCAGTCCCACCAAAGGTGATCCCCCTGATGCTAAGAAGCCTAAACTCATCCCATAGTGGTTCTCTTTTTTTCCATTCATCATCCTGTGTATCCCACCAACATGGACAGCATAGTGAATGGCATCCTTTTATTACTGCTGAAAAGGCAGGGCAGAGCAAGGTGCTGTGTGCTTTCAAAGCTGGGGCTGTGCATATGTCAAATTATTTTAGCTTCTAAGTCTTTTTAATATATGCAGTACTCATATTCAGGGAAATTTATTCTAGGAAGGAACCCTATGGTGCAATTCAGGTAGGAGAATATAATTCATACATGTTAAGATATTTTCCTGGACTTGTGTTCTTAACATCCTCAAATACCAAAAGCACACATAATGTTCTTGGTGAGTATAATTTTTACTTTTTTCATTTTCAAAATCATCCCTCCTTCATCAGTCTGGGCCGAGGGGTCTTTGAGCCACTGTGAGTCCAAATGGGGAAGGGGACAGCAGATGGAGCAGGAGGGACTGTGTCCTCATAAGTTCAGGTGTTGTGATCTTTCATATCAGACAATATTTGCCACGGACCGGGTTTCAGCAGAGAGCCTTAGTTCTGCAGGACAATGAGTTCTGGCTAGGTGTGCAAGGGATTCAGCGGGTGATAGATAGACATGACATAAGAAGTGTGCTATCTGAATGTATTTCTTAAAAATTGCATGAGGCTTTTACAATCATTGCAAAAGCAAAATGAAAAATCTGGCAGCTCAGTGGTCAGGGTACCTCTGAGGCCATCTAAAACACACTAGGTCTAAAACAGCAGCCATCTCCTCTGGACTGGTGCAGAACCCCCGGGGCTCCGGGGCTCCGAGTACACTCAGGCTGCATGGGCCTGGCCGGAGTCCCAGGGGGCTGCAGGTGCACCAGCCAGAAGGATAGAGGCTCGAATCTCGAATCTTCAATGCTGAATGCTATCTCCTCTGGACTGGTGCAGCACCCCTGGGCTCCAAGCATGATCAGGCCACATGGGCCCTGCCGGAGTTCCGGGGGGGGGGGGGGGGGGTGCTGTAGGTGCGCCAGCCAGGAGGACAGAGGCTCAAATCTTGAATGCTGAATGCAGACTGCTGAATCTAGAATGCTGACTCACACACACACTTTGCTCAAGGTCCTGCCCATCCTAGATAAAACGCTCACTATGCTAATCTTTTGGGCAAGTACAGACTTGTCTCTTGCTAATTCCTAGGAGTGGTTCAGCTGCAGTAGGTTGGAGAGAGGTGTGGCTATTTGTGGCAGGTCAAGATATGGGACAGCCCGCTTTTGGCTGGAGGAGGGTTGTACTCTAAAAGTTTGGCTTTTAAACAGGAAAGGGAGAGTTATATCCCTGTGCACATTATTTAAATCATTCTTTTTATTTTAAAAAATTTTAAAATTTGGATGTCAAGGATGGCACCCTACAGCCAGACATAGTTATGCCTAGGTGAAATGGAATAATCCTTTTACTGGAGCCTAGAAAAGGCCCAGATATTTTAATCACCTCGAGAAGAGGATGTATTTGTGTTTTTTTTTTTTTTCTCACAGAATACAGAGTTCCCCGTCTGGATCATTGGAAGACTGGTCCGACTGATTCCGCCTCTCTGGCTCACAAAGGTGTATGAAGAAGAACAAGGGAAGTGGACACTGACAGCAGAAATGGAGAAGCAGACATCCACCACAGACTGCAGCAACCAGAACCGCTAACGCTGCTGCTGTTCGGCCAGGTTTGTTTGGACTTATTGCTGCTAACATGATTTTTTAAAAGAAACTCAAAGCTCAAACTAGCTCCCCTATAGCTTGTGTCTCTTCTTCATATGCTATGCTGTTTGAAAGTTAGACTAGCCACTAAATGTCATGCTTTATTTCAAAAGACTAAGGCTCATTTGAAGGGAGTGTGGAAGGATACAGATATTTCTATTGATATAGAACAATTAAAGACAGAAAATTCAGTTATTAACAAAAGTCATTTGGATACCTGAAACACTGATAAATTGGCTAGTGATTTGAAAAATAATCTAAATGCACTGAACCCCTTGGACTGGGTTCAGTATATAATCTTTCTTGCTATTATAATTGGGATTATTTTAATAGTAATTATTGTGCTTCCATTTGTCTTTAGAGTTCTTCTGAGATCCCTAGCCACTATGAGGCAGGACATTATGGAGCTTCGTCTGAAAAATAATAAAAGAGAAGGAATTGCCATGCACACTCTGTGTGACAGCAGTTTATAAGGCAAAAAGCTTCAGAGAAGCCAGTCTCCTGCAACCTCTCCTTGGTATTCCCTAACTCAAAGGTAGCACAAATATGTCCTTGCGATAGTCTATGGAAGGTCTTGCATGGTAGGTGTCCACCAAGATATGATTTACTATAATAGCTAAATAAAATTGGACATTACTCTCTGACCTTTACCAATGTTCCAACATCTTAGCCAAACCCTGGCTTGGAATTTTGTAGGCAATGTTACACATCAGATGGATTGCCTCATGCTTTGTTAGGGAGATAATGAGGGAGATAGGGCATTGAAGTTTACTGAATAGAAGTTCCTCATTTTCAGTCACATACTGTAGCTAAGCCATTCCTAGGAACTAGCAAGAGTGGGACCACTGGGGCATACCTCTGCTAGCCCAGAAGATTATCATAGTGGGCGTTTACTAAGGATGGGCTGGACCTTGAGCCTGGTGTGTGTAAAAGAGAGTGTGTACTGCAAGAATTTGAGCTTCCAGCCTTTACCTTCCTGGTTGGCTGGCCTGAAGCCCCCAGGGACTCCGACCAGGCCTGCACCAGCCCGAGCATGCTCAGAGCCTGGGGGTGCTGTGCCAGTGCAGAGGAAATGGCTGCTGCTTTAGACCCAGTGTGTTTCAGATGGCCTCAGATGTACCTCCACCGCTGAGCTGCCAGATTTTTCTTTTCTCTTTTGTAATGACTGTAAAAGTCTGATACCATTTTTGAGAAATGCATTCAGATACTGCACTTCCTTGTGTCGTGTCTGTCTGTCATTTCTTCACAGATGTCTTGCTGACCTGACTGGAACCCTGTTTCTCCAGCAGGTGGAGGAGCCAAGATTGGCCAGCCTGCAGCAATAATCAAAGAGGAAGAAGTCATGAACTTGAAAGAGAGGGAATAAGTGTATAGAGAGAGTTTTATAGGAAGGAAAAGAAGATGAAAATGATGTAATTGTCATAATCTCAATAAACAAAAGCATATTTAAAATATTTTTACATTTATAATAAAAATAAAAAATATTTTTATTTGTTTGGGTTTGTGGATGCTGCATTTTATGTGTATAAGTCAGAGGACAACTTTTGGAAATCTGTTCTCTTCTTCTGCCATGTGGGTTCTGGAAATAGAACCCAGGTGATCAGGCTTTAGAGGCAAGAGCCTTTACCTCCTGAGCCATCTTGACAGCTGTATTTAATAATAAAAATAACCCTTCAAAACTGTAGCTATCTTTCCTAGTCACTAAAGTATGCTGAAGTTTTTGTTAGTTTATAATGGGACACACTGAAAAAGTCCCTGAACAGTTATCATGTAAGTACATTGACTACAAAAGAAAGGAATGTTGAACGACTCATCTCTGAATGGAATCATTAGCATCATGGAAGCAGTACCCTCAAGTAGTGAAGTATCTCTTTCTCTCAAAAGCTTATGTGGTTGTCTTAGTTAGGTTTCCCATTGCTGTGAAGAGATACTATGACCATGGCAATTCTTCTAAAGGTGAATATTTAATTGGAGCTGACTTACAATTTCAGAGGTTCAGTCTGTTATTATCATGGAAGGAAGCATGGCAGCATCCAGGCAGACATGATGCTGGAGAAGTTCTATATCTGATCAGTGGGCAGCCAGGAAGAGACTTTTCCACACTGGGTGGAATTTAAACATAGACCTCAAAGCCCACCCCCACAGGGACTCACGTCCTTTAACAAGGCCACACCTACTCCAACAAGGCCACACCTCCTAATAGTGTCACTCTCTACAGTCCTAGCATATTTAAACTACCACAGTGGTAAACAGTTAGTGTTCAGGTGTGTGGTCCTGCAACATCATATTTGGGCAGGCAAAATGGGAGACATTAGACTACATTTACCCTATGCTGCCACTAGGTGCTGGGTTTGTAGGAACCACCACTTAGAGGATGGGAGAATGCAGCCTGGGCTGGGGCCTGAGCCTAAGTGACAAATAACACAGGTTGAGGCTAGAGCTCAGGTTCCCTGACTCCCAGACATTCTGAAGTCACTGGAAATCTTGAGAAAGAGTCCAGATTGGTAAGAGAATGATTCACAGGCCAAGAATGATGAGCCTGGATCCATAGAGCCAGAAGGGGGAGGTAGGAGCACAGCCTGCAAGAAGGTGCCCAGGGCTGGGTATTCTTGAACTCCAGGACATTCAGATGCCACTGGATATCACAGAGAGTTGGGAATAGAGGGAGCTCACAGGCTGAGGATGACAAGACCAGGGCCAGAATGGGGAACTCTGGCTTAACTCAGCAGCAGCAAGTCTGGGAGCACTGAGGGGCCTTCTGAAGGAGACTTAAGTGGCACAGCTCTGTAGACAAAGGCTTTCTCTATGCTCCACATGGTGGTTCTTGATGACAGAGATAGTCCTTCATTCCAAACTGTTCATTGATTGTTTATTATGGAAAGTGGGAAGTGCATACCACTTCTTTAGGGCAGACCAGAAATTAAATACCTTTTGCAGGAAAGAATGTCCAGGAACGGAAGCTTATTGGCTAAACCCTTAGGGCCCATCTAGATTCCTTATTAGTGTGGAAATCTCTGTTCTGATCCATGTGAACATTGGTTCTATCCCTATGTGGGGAGTGTGGTCATATGTTCCAGGCCAGAAATCTGGTAGGGAGCAGGGAGACACCTGCCATCCTCAGATGGGTGCCTGGGTTCAGGGGTCTCTAAACCCACTCAACCTTACCAAGTTTCCTGGTATGGTCCACTGCCCCACAAGGGTGTTGCTAATGGGAAACTGTGCAGCCTGTAAGAGGTAGGTAGAACTATGTCTCATTTTCTGAGGAGCTGCCAAACTGATTTCCAGAGTGGTTGTACCAGCTTGCAATCCCACCAGCAATGGAGGTGTGTTCCTCTTTCTCCACAACCTCACCAGCATCTGCTGTCACCTGATTTTTGTTTTGTTTTGTTTTTGTTTTTCGAGACAGGGTTTTTCTGTATAGCCCTGGCTGTCCTGGAACTCACTCTGTAGACCAGGCTGGCCTCGAACTCAGAAATCTGCCTGCCTCTGCCTCCCAAGTGCTGGGATTAAAGGCGTGTGCCACCACTGCCCGACTGTCACCTGAGTTTTTTATCTTAGCCATTCTGACTGGTGTGAGGTGGAACCTCAGTGTTGTTTTGATTTGCATTTCCCTGATGGCTAAGGATGTTGAACATTTCTTTAGGTGCTTCTCAGCCATTTAATATTCATCAGTTGAGAATTCTTTGTTTAGCTCTGTACCCCATTTTTTAATAGGGTTATTTGGTTCTCTGGAGTCTAACTTCTTGAGTTCTTTGTATACATTGGATATTAGCCCTCTATCAGATATAGGGTTGGTAAAGATCTTTTCCTAATTTGTTGATAGCCGTTTTGTCCTATTGACAATGTCCTTTGCCTTACAGAAGCTTTGCAATTTTATGAGGTCCCATTTATCAATTCTTGATCTTAGAGCATAAGCTATTGGGGTTCTGTTCAGGAAAATTTCCCCTGTGCCCATGTGCTCGAGGCTCTTCCCCACTTTCTTTTCTATTAGTTTCAGTATATCTGGTTTTAGGTGGTGGTCCTTGATCCACTTGGGCTTGAGCTTTGTACAAGAAGATAGGAATGGATCTACATGCTAACTGCGAGTTGAGTGAGCACCATTTGCTGAAAATGCTGTCTTTTTTCCACTGGATGTGTTTAGCTCCTTTGTCAAAGATCAATTGGCCAAAGGTGTGTAGGTTCATTTCTGGATCTTCGCTCCTGGGCATATACCCAGAAGATGTTCTGACCTATAATAAGGACACATGCTCCATTATGTTCATAGCAGCCTTATTTATAAAAGCCAGAAACTGGAAACAACCCTGATGTCCCTCAACAGAGGAATGAAAACAGAAAATGTGGTACATCTATACAATGGAGTACTACTCAGCTATTCAAAACAATGAATTTATGAAATTCTTAGGGAAATGGATGGATCTGGAGAATATCATCTTAAATGAGGTAATCCAACCACAAAAGAATACACATGTTATGCACTCTCTGATAAGTGGATATTAGTCCAGAAGCTCTAAATATCCAAAATACAATCCACAAACCACAAGAAACTCAAGAATAAGGAAGACCAAAGGTAGATACTTAGTTCCTTCTTAGAAGGGGGAACAAAATACCCAGGGAAGGAGTTGCAGAGACAAACTATGGAGTAAAGACTGAAAGAAGGATAATTCAGAGACTGTTCCACCTTGGGAATCCTTCCCATATTCAGTCGTCAAACTTAGACACTATTGTGGATGCCAGCAAGTGCTGGACGACAGGAGCCTGAGATAGCTGTCTCCTGAGAGGCTCTGACGGTACCCGACTAATACAGAAGTAGAGGCCTACAGCCATCCATTGGACTGAGTACAGGGTCCCCAATGAAGGAGCTAGAGAAAGGACCCAAGGATCTGAGGGGTTTGCAGCCCCTTAGGAAGAACAACAATATGAACTAACTAGTACCTTCAGAGCTCCTAGGGACTAAACCACCAACCAAAGAGTACACATGGTGGGACTCATGGCTCCAGCAACATATGTTTAGTAGAGGATATCCTAGTCAATCATCAATGGGAGGAGAGGCCCTTGGCCCTGTGAAGGTTCTATACCCCAGTGTAGGGGAATGCCAGGGCCAGTAAGCAGGAGAGGGTGAGTTGGTGAGCAGGGGGAGGAGGGAAGGGACAGGGTGCGTTTTTCGTTTGTTTGTTTGTTTGTTTGTTTTTGTTTTTTGAGGGGAAGCTGGGAAAGGAGATTTCATTTGAAATATAAATAATGAAAATATCTAATTAAAAAAAGAGAGAGAAAAAAGAGGTGGGGCCTTGTGGGAGGTCTTAGTCAATGTCCATTTGTCCTTAAAGAGGACTATGAGGCATGTAGTACTCACTTCTTCCACTTCTTTTTGTGTTTCAGCCCTGAGGAAAGTGCCTTTGTTCTGCTATGGTCAGCTTTTCACAATGTGCTGCTTTACTGCAGAGCCTAAATAAATTAGGCCACACGATTGGCTGAACCTTTGGAACTTATTAAGCAAAATAAAAGTTTCATCTTTACAAACTGATTATCTCAATCATTTATTGTGAATAGAAAGCTACCAAAATGGTGTGTCCATATGTTCCAACACTGTCCAGAGGCTGCTGCTGAGGCTGCATTGCATATCACTGTGCCTTAAGTATATTATTGGCATAAATTGCTGTGGAAAGCTCTGCCAGAGACCAGCTCTTTACTCCTTCTGATGATAAAGGGGATTACAGTGCCTCGTGGCTCAGAATTCTCAGTTCTGACTCATTTGCTATCTTTCTCCTCTAGATCTCTGTGTCCTACTTTCTCCCAGTATACTCAGTCTCACTTAACTTCTCAGGCAAGATAATTTAATAACAGTAATAACGTATAAGTACAAAAGCACAAGCCCTATGACTTCTGTCACTGTCTTTGGTCTACATTGGGCAAAGATCAAGACATTAGCAGGATTTGGAGTCTATTGAGAATAGAACTTTACTTTATTATCACTTTTGTTCTTTCTTAGATTTAAAACACCATATTAAAAGGGGGAGACATGAGGACTTTGTTTAGACCCATTGAAAGAAAGCTCCTTTATTCTGGTCAAAACAATAGAATTTGCACTTTGCCACTGACCAGGCTGTATGAACATTAGAAGGAACATTCGAAATGGTCTAAAACACTATATATTATTGTCCTGTCCCTGGAAATTTGTCCAACTAGGCTTGTCTGTCACATAGCCAGGAGACCACCTAGAAGTAAAGCTTCTCATCCTGAATTTATACTAAGAAGATGGGAGGCAGAACAATCTTCTTAGTGTGACAATGTGCTTATAGCTTCTAGAAGCTTCTCCTTCACAGTTTCACAGTTTCTTGCAGATCTTCATGGCTAGAACTGACTGTTTTCCTGACTTCAAACTCAAAAATAGTAACTGTTTATTTTCCTTCTTTTTGTTTCCTCTTTGGACACAGGCTCAAACTTAAGCATGGTAAGCTTGGGGCTTTAGATATTCTCATCTTTCTCTGAAGTCCTTCCTCTTCTTTCCAGTGAAACTGATTGCCAACCTCCCTTCCTGAAGCTGTGTCCTTTCTTGTACTCCAAAGGCATGGTTATCTCTCTTCCTCTAATACATCTCTCCTTCCAGGAGCTGCTGAGATTTGCAACTTACTTATTCTGTTGTTTTTCTCTGGGGACCTCAAGCTTCCTTCTAAGACTGTTTTTTATTATTCTATTAACAAACTAAGAATTCACAAAAAGGAACCTTGATTTCCCAGTTACAGTAAAGATATGCTGTAAGACTTCCTGAAGACTCACTCAGAAAATAACATTGTGTATTTATTACCCTGGTGGTAGATTTCCAGGGGCCTGTGGAAAACATGGATTAAGAAAAATGAAAGAATGTTAGTTTTGTTTTGTTCTGTTCTGTGTTTTGTTTATTTGTTTGTTTTTAAATGATTAGCAGGATCATTCTGTGATGGGAACTTCAGGAAACAACCTTGTTTTGGATTAGCTGCCCGGAAGCTGCATTACAGTATGTAGGTAAAGCAGAGTGCTTCACTGCCTGTGAAGGCCCTGAAGGTGCCCACTGTCCATGCTGCCCTTGCTACATTCATTTCTCTAGACCTCATATGCTTACCTTTGTCAATGCTTCTCAGGTACTGGGACTTCTCATCAATGGAGGCTGGAATGGTGCATCTTGGAACACTGAGCCCCTTCACAATGAAGGAGTTATAAGTAAAGCCAAGATGTATAAGCATCTACATTACTGAACTAGATGGGACTCTGTGAAATGAAGTGAATCAGAGCAAGAGGTCTAGACTTGTTCTTGACCTCAGATAGTGCAAGTTACAGTGACCATTGGGCAAATAGGAAGTAGAAGTAGGGGTTGTCCCTCAGGGCCAGGACCAAGGAACCAGAAGAGGGTGAGACTTACAATTGTGGGCTTTCTGCAGATAGCACCAGTATGGAGAAAGCAAGTAAACAAATCGGAGACATTTTGCAGGATGCTGTGGGGTCACTGGCACAGCTAAACAGGCACAAGCTTGTAGTGCACTGCTTCTTCACGCTTGGAATGTAGTTGTTAGCAGGCCTTGTAAAGGATAGTCAACCAATTTCAGACAGCTGTAATTGATAAAACATAGCTGTAGTTTCTCACTCACAATGTTCTTGCTTCTGCAATGGTTTGACAGTTACAACCAAGCAAACTCAAGAGAAGCAGAAGGTTGCTTTTCTAGCAGCAAGGGGATGGGGTGCTCACATTGGAGGAAGAGTAGCTCTTAACACTCGTACCTTTGTACTACAGGAGCTCTTATCTTTGCAACACTTTTGCAGTAAAAACGTTTAAACTATTCTTTTTTAGCAATCATGAAATTCATGACACTCTATTATTGACTAAGGTCATCATGTTGCTCATCAGATCTTGGGAACTTCTCTAACTAAAGCTTTGTACCAGAGGACAACTTTAGTTGACAATGAGATTGACAAGTGAAAAGGTTGTTTAAATTATTAAAATGGACAGAAAAATAGAAAATTAGACAGTAATTGTATGAAGGACATGTTAAGGACATGTACGCAGGAGAAAGTTGCAACCTATTAGAATTAAGTGGGGAATGAGTATGAGTTGCTCAGGTCAGATAGGCATACCAACTGTGAACACTATCTTTTCTGCTTTCTTGGGCACACTTCCTGTCAAATCACTGGTCACACCTGATAGAAGATCAGTTAAGCTGCCCTCTTAATCCTTACCCCACATCCCCTCCTCATGGCTATACCCCAGTCAAAAACTTGGAAGGACAACTCGCTGCTGGATGACAAGCCACAAAGACCACCAGAACTTCAACCTCTAACATGGGTGGAGACTTCCTGCTGGAACAGAAGTCAAGCAGACCACCAGAAATACTGTTCCCTACTTGGACTTGCCACTAGAAGTCTCCACCCAAAACCAGTGGAGACTATCTGCTCAACTACAGGCCATGTAAGCCCAGAATAGTAGAAAGGAAACAGAAACCAAATAACAAAACATCCTTCAAAAAAAAAAGACAAACTCAAAAATTGACACTTAGACATATAATCACCTAGAGGCCTAGATGCTAGCCTAAGAACATAATGCCCCTCCTCTGGGTTCCATATTTGGGCACACAATACTTGTAGAAGACTACCATTCTACCAGAGGCCAAACTGGTACTGGGAACCCCAGAAGTCCCCAAAAGCATCTCCTTTTTTGGGCTCCAAATCTTGTCCCACAACCCCAGCAGAAAATCCTGCTTTACCAGAGGCCATGCAGGTACTTGGATCTCCAGAAGACTCCTGCTCTCCTGGATGTCACATTAGTACTACGAACCCCAGGACCCCAGGTACCTAGAACTGCAGAGGCCACACTGATATACAGAATCCCAGAGGCCAACACAAGTTCCCAGAACCTCAAAGGCAATATGAACACCAAAACCCTGAGAGGTCATGCAGGCTACCAAAACCCCAGTGGAGACACACCACTGGATCTGAAGATTCACTGGTCTCCAGAACCATAGGCCACGCAGGCAAGAAGACTAGAGAGGAAAAAGCAAGCAAGGGAGGAAAACATCTAGCTAAGAATATAATCAGCAACAGCCAGGGCAATATGACACCATCAATACCCAGCAACCCTACTACAGCAAGCTCTGAATATTCCAATACAGCTGAAGTACAAGAAAATGATCTTAAATCCAATCTTATGAAGATGATAGAGGTCTTCAAAGAGGAAATGAACACATTCCTTAAGGAAATTCATGAAAACACAAACAAACAAGTGAAAGAAACAAATTCAAAACCTGAAAATGGAAATAAAATCAGTAAAGAAAATACAAATTGAAGGAATTGTAGAGATGGAAATCTTGGTAACCAAACAGGAATAACATACACAAACATCACTAAGAGAATACAAGAGATGAAAGAGTGAATGATATGATATGATCAGTAAGACATGATAGAAGAAATACATACATCCAACAAAGAAAATGTTAATTCTAAAAGTTCTTGCTACCAAACATACAGGTAATTTGGGACACTGTGAAAAGATTAAACATAAGAAAAGTAGGAATAGAAGAAGATTACTAGCTCAAAGATCCAGAATAAATTTTCAACAAAAGTCACAGAAAACAATTCCTAACCTAAAGAAGATGCTTATAAAAGTACAAGAAGCTTACAGAACACCAAATAGAGTGGACCAGAAAAGAAAGTTACCCTTCCCAATCATACAATAATCAAAACCTTAAATGTACAAAAGAAAGGACATTAAAAACTTGAAGGTAAATAGGCTGAGTAACATATAAAGGCATACCTATTAGAATTATATCTGACTTTCCAATGGAGATTAAAAGCCAAAAAGGCCTGGACATGTGCTGCAGACTCTAAGGAGACCACAGATACCAGCCCAGACTACTATACTGATAAAATTTTCAATAAATTAATAAATTAAAATTTTTTTAAAAAATCAATACATTAGAAACAGAACAATACAAAGAATCAATAAACCTAAGAGCTCTTTCTTCGAGAAAATCAACCTGATAGACAACCCTTAGCCAAAGTAATAAAAAGGAGAGAGAGAGAATATATAAATTAACAAAATCTGAAACAAAAAAAAATTGGATATACCAACAGATACCAAGGAATTCCAAAGAATCATTAAGAAATTCATCAGAAACCTGTATTCCACAAAATTAGAAAATCTAAGAAAAATGGACACATTTCTTGATAGATACCACTTACCAAAGTTGAATCAAAATCAGATAAACAACTTAAATAGACCTATAACCTCTAAGGAAATAGAAGCATGTATTAAAAGTCTTCCAAACAAAAAAATTCCAGGACCAAATGATTTTAGCACAGAATCCTACCAGACTTTCAAAGAAGAGCTAATACCAAACTCCTTAAATTATTCCACAAAATAAAAACAGAAGGGACATTGCCAAACTTATTTTATAACACCACAGTCATTCTGATACCCAAAACACACAAAGACTCATCAAAGAAGGAGAATTACAGACCAATATTTCTCATGAACACTGATGCAAAAATACTCAATAAAATACTCGAAAACTTCTCAGAAAGACAATCTGCCGTGAACAAGTAGACTCCATTCTAGAGATCCAGGGATGACTCAATATATGAAAATTTGTCAATGAAATTCATCATATAAACAAACTGAAAGAAAACCCCACATGATCATATCATTAGATGCTGAGAAAGCCTTTGAAAAAACTCAGCACCCCTTCATGATAAAAGTCTTGGAAAGATAGGAATACTTGGCATATACTAAACACAATAAAGTCAATATACATCTGGCTAATAATCAACATTAAATTAAATGAAGACGAACTCAAAATAATTCCACTAAAATCAGCAATCCATATCTATTCAGTATAGTGCTTGAACTTCTACCTAGAACAATAACACAACTAAAGAACATCAAGGGGATATAAACTGGAAAGAAAGAAGTCAAGTATTGGTATTGCAGATGATATTACAGTATTCATAAGAGAGCCCAAAAATTCTACCAGGAAACTTCTCCAGCTCATAAATACTTTCAGTGATGTGGCTGAATAAAATATTAACTAAAAAAAAACCAGTAGTCCTCTTATATACAAATGATAAGCAGACTGAAAAAGAAACCAGGGAGGCAATATACTTCAGTATAGTTACAAACAACATAAATTGTCTTGTAGTAACCCTGACTAAGCAAGTGAAAGACCTGTATGACAAAACCTTCAAGTCTTTGAAGAAATAAATTGAAGAAAATATCAGAGAATGGAAAGATCTCCCATGGACATGGATTGGTAGAAAGAATATAGTAAAAATGTCTATCTCACCAAAAGCAATCTTCAGATTCAGTGCAATCCTCATCAAAATTCAAACACAACTCTTTATAGACGTTGAAAAACAATGCTCAACATCACATAGAAAATCAGAAAAGCCTAGGATAGCTAAAAATCCTGTATAATAAAAGAACTTCTGGAGGTATCACCATCTTAGATTTCAGCCTCTACTACAGAGCAGTAGTAATAAGAACCCCATAGTATTGGCATAAAACAGACAGGTAGATCAATGGAATTGAACTGAAGACCCACATATCAATCCATACTTATGGACATATGATTTTTTGATAAGGAAAACAGAAATACAGAATGGAAAAAGAGATAGCATCTTCTCTAATGTGCTGATCTAAAGGGGTGTCTGCACATAGAGGAATGAAATAGATCCATATATATCCCTGCACCAAACCCAAGACCAAGTGTATCAAAGACCTCAGTGTAAAACCAGATGCACTGAACCTGATAGAAGAGAAAGTGGGGAATAGTCTTGAAGGAATTGACATGAGAGACAACTTCCTGAACAGAACACCAATATTTCCGACACTAAGATCTGCAATTAATAAACAGGATCTCATGAAACCAAAAAGTTCTGTAAGGCAAGGACCTGTCAACATGACCAATGGTCAAAGATATTCACCAACTCAAACATCCAATAGAGGGGTAGTATCAAAAATATATAAAGGACTCATGAAACTAGACAACAACAAACTGAATAATCCAATTAAAAAGTTGGGGGCACAGACCTAAACAGAATTCTTATTAGAGGAATCTAGAATGGCCGAGAAACACTTAAAAGAAATGTTCATCATCTTTAGCCGTCAGGGAAATGCGAAGCACAACTGCTTTGAGATTCCATTTTATACTTGTCAAAATGACTAAGATTAACAACACCAGCTCATGCTGATGACAATATGGAGCAAGGGGAACACTCTTCCATTACTAGTGGGAGTGAAAACTTGTTCTGTCACTTTGGAAATCAATATGGCAGTTCCTCGGAAAATTTAGAGTCAATCTACTTGAAGACCAATCTACTTATAGATTCTATACCATTCTTAGGCACATACCCAAAAAACACCCTATCCTACTACAAGAACACTTGTTCAACTATATTCATAGCAGCTTTATTTAATAGCTAGAAAATGGAAACAACCTAGTTTGTCCCTCAACCAAAGAATAAAGAAAATGTTACACATTTATTTAGTGAACTATTACTCAGCTGTTAGAAAAAAATGACATCATGAAATTTGCGTACAAATAGATGGGACTAAAAAAAAACTCATCCCGAGCAAGGCAACACAGACAATATGGAAAGACAAACATAATGTGTACACACTTATAAATGGATATTAGCTGTTAAGAAAAGGTTAATCACATTACAATGCAAACATCCAGAGACATTAGATAAAGAAGAGAGGTCTAGTGGGGAAAACATGGATCTCCCTGAGAGAGTGGAATGGGAACAGGAGGGATCAAGTTGGGAAGGGAAGGATAGAGGCAGAGTATACACACGCACACACACACACACACACACACACACACACACACACACACACCCTACCCCCTAACACCACCACTACCAATAAAATAACAGAAATCAACAGTTATCGGTCATTGATATCTCTCAACAACAGTTGTCTCATTTCCACAATAAAAAGACCCAGTCTAACAGAATAGATATGAAGAGAGGATCTGACAACCTCACATTAAAGTGGGATTTCAACAATAGAAACAACAGAATGCGGGACTGGTAAGATGGCTCAGCGGGTAAGAGCACCGACTGCTCTTCTCAAGGTCTTGAGTTCCAATCCCAGCAACCATATGGAGGCTCACAACTATACATAATGAAATCTGATGCCCTCTTCTGGTGTGTCTGAAGACAGCTACAGTGTACTTATTTATAATAATAAATAAATCTTTGGGTCAGAGCAAGCAGGGACTGAGCGAGCAGAGGTCCTAAATTTAATTCCCAACAACCACATGAAGGCTTGCAACCATGTGTACAGCTACAGTGTACTCATATACATAAAATAAATAAATCTTTTTTTAAAAAAAGAAACAACAGAATGCTTACAAACTCATGGAAACTGAACACCTCTCTGCTCAAAAAAAAAAAAAAAAATGGATCAAGACAAAAATTAAGAAAGAAACAAAAGATTTTCTACCCAAATATTTGAGATACAATGAAAGCAATTCTAAGAAGCAAATTCACAGCACCAAGCGTCTTCATAAACAAACAAACAAACAAATGAAAACTGGAGATATCTCACACTAGAAGCTTAACAGCACACTGGAAAGTTCCAGGACAAAAAGAAATAATCACAGCCAAGAGGAGTGGAGGGCAAGAAATAATCAAACTTAATTAACATCTATAAAGTAGGAACAAACAAACAAAAATGATGAAGAATCAATGAAACAAAGAGGTAGTTCTTTGAGAAAATCAGTAAAATTGACAAACCCTTATCCAAATTAACAAAATCAGAAATGAAAATGGAGATGTAACAGCAAACACTGAGGAAATTTGGAGACTCCTAAGGACATACTGTAAAAACTTGTACTCTAATAAATTGAAAAAATCTTTAAAATGTGGATAACTTTCTAGATAAGTACTACTTATCAAAATTGATCAAGATCAGATAAGCAATTTACACAGACATATAAGCCCCAGGGAAATAGATGTCATTAAAGGTTCCTGAACTCAATCCAGCTCAAGCCCAGATTGTTTTAACCCAGAATTCTATCAGATTTACCTAGATTTTTCATTTCCTCACTTTGTGTTCTCTTTTTGGCTTCTTTAGATTTTCATGTTTTGGGCAGTTTTATTCATTTCCTTCACCTATTTGTGTGTGTGTATGAGTGTTTTCTTGTCTTTCTTGGCCTTTCTAAAGGTTTGGTTTTTTTTTTTTTTTTTTTTTTTTTTTTTTTTAATTTCTTCTAATTTTTTGTATTTTCCACATTTTTAAAGGGGTTTATTAATTTCCCATTTAAAGACCTTAATCTTCTTCATGAACTTGGTTTTAAGGTCTGTTTCTTGTGTGTCATCTGTGTTGAAATATTCAGAGCTTTCTGTAGTAGGCTAGCTGGGCTCTGGTGGTGCCATATTGCCCTGTTGTTCTCGAATTGTGTTTTATGCTGACATCTAGGTTTTGAGATGTTTATAAGGTCTATGTGCCAGTTGTTCTTCATTGGAGGGGTGTTTTGCTCCTTGGTTTCTCTTTCCTCAGGTCTTCTGACTGGTGGGGCCTGTGGTTGAGCACAGGGTTTTTACCTGAGTTAGGGATTAGACTTCTGGTGGTCTCTTGTCATGCAAGGGATCTTTGCCTGAGTTGAGGGCTATGACACAGTGACACAGATGGGTGGGGATGTGGGACAGGGTTGTGGGGCACAGAGAGAGTTGAGGCAGTCTGCTGGTGAGCGGCCTGCCTAGACTTCTGGTGGTTGGTTGATGTGGCCTCTGATAGAACAGGGAGTCTCTATCTAAGTTGTGGGCTGGGACATGGTGATGAAGGGGCAGACTGAAGAAAGTGGGGACTGAGACCAGCAGAGAGGAAGAGTTAGCCAAGAGCTTGTGTCATGCACGTGTGTGGGAACTGACGGTTCCCTGCCAGTCCCTGGCTCCAGGAGCAGTCAGTGTTTCCTGAATAGGCCCAAAGCTGCTTTCTGAGCTGCCCAGGTCCTTTCAGGATTCTTTAGTTAGTGAAATTCAGTGGTGGTCCTCTAATCCTTGCGAAAGTACTCTCCAATGTTATGTCGGTGTCTGTCTGTTTGTCTGTGTTTGGTCTCACAGGTGAATGTCCACCCCTGCTCCTGAAGTTGCCGCTAGAGAGAAAGCAGTCTGAATAGGCGACCCAAAGCAAACACGCCCCTAGACTCATAGTCCTCCTGGTGCTGCATCCTAGACTCATAGTCCTCCTGCTGCAGCATCCACCGAATGTAGGCTCCTGTCTACAGCAGTCTCTGGGCAAATGATGACTTGGACAAAATGGAAACTAACTAGAGAAAGATTTTGGAGGATTTCAACATAAAAAATATGAAAATAGAAGTACATAAACTAGTTCTACTTCAATGCGTTTTGAAAAGGAAAAGGAAAACCTGACTTTGTTAGGGTGTAACGAGCTTTTGGAGGTATTTGTGTATTTGTGCAGGTGCAGGCGGTGTCCTTCAATCAGTCGGTTTAGAATGGAGATACGAGGCATGAACCATTACATCCGGCTTCCTCCCCACCTCGTTTTACCCCCCAAACATATGATGCTAAATTATATACATCATGATTTTTAAATTTATTTTTATTTGAGACCATAAAATAAGTATACGAGCGTACTTAGTGTGTGAAAGTTTTAACTGATGCAAAAGGCTGCTTTAGTGAACAGGTAACCAATGTTTTCCCTTAATTTCTGTTTGGAAACAATTTCGAGTCTATAAAGTTGCAAAAATAAAAACAGTGCAAAATTTAAACATAAATTTGCTTAATTTTTTTGAAATTTGGTCTTGTATATCACAGGGTCCATACAAGCTTAGAACTTCCTTAGAACTAGCCTAGGCTGGCCTTAATAATCTTCCTAGCTCAGTTTCCCGAGTGTTGAGATAGTGATGAGATAGTGTGATGGCATGAGCCATCACAACCAGCTTCCTCACCCCCCCACTACCCTCCCCCAGAGATATGATAGTAAATTGTATAATCATGATTTCTAATTTTTTTGAGATTATAAAATAATTAAAATATTTTCTCTTCCCTTTCCTCCCTCCAAACCTTCCTATATACCCCTCTCCACTCTCCTTTAAATCCATAGCCTCTTTTCGCACTGTTATTGCACGTGTATATGTATATACATAGGTATTTCTAAATATAGCCTATTTAGCCTATATAATGTTATTTGTATATATGTTTTCAGGGTTGACCAGTTGTCACTGAACAACCAATTGGCGTGCTTTTCTCTGAAGAAGACAATCTTTATTCATTTGCCAATACTTGTTTGTGTAAGGTTGAGAACCTGTTGACTTTTTTCAGTTAAATTTAACATGTCCACTGGTGTTGTCCTTGTTCAGCTCATGTTTGGGCAATTATGTTGGTGAGACTTTGTGGACGTAGCTTCTAATATTACCAGGAGACCCAGTCTCACAGCACCCTCCCTGATCATATGGCTCTTGTAATGTTTCTTCCCCTTCTGCTGCAATGTTCCCTGAACCTCAGGTGTGAGAGCATTTTGTAGATGTTCTTACTGGGACTGGCACAACTCTACATTTTGATTGGCTGTTGTCTCCTGTAATCGTCTGTGTCTGTTGGAAAGAGAAGTTTCCTTGATGAAGGGTGAAAACTATATTTATATGTGAAGATTTTAGCTAAGATCTTCCAATGAAAGAGAAAATACAATCAATGTATGTCTTCCCCGGGCTGGGTTACCTCGCTGAATATGATCTTTTCATGCAGTCCATTGCTGGCAAAATCCATGATTCAACTTTTCTTTATAGTTGAACAGTATTGCACAGTGTATTTATGTGTATGCACAATGTTTTCACTGTCCATTCATCAGTTGGCCCTCTGAGCTGATTTCACCTCCTAGCTATGTTGAACAGAGCAGCACTGAGCATTGATGAACAAGTATCTAAACAGCATGCTGAGTCCTTTGGGCACACGCTGAGGAGTGGTATAGCTTGCTCATATGGCAGGTTTATTTTTAGCTTTTTGAAAATTCTCTATTCTGATTTCTATGGTGGATACCAGTTTGCAGTCCTACTCACAGTGACTGGGAGCTCTCTTTTCCCAGTATCCCCTCTATCGTTTTCTGTCAGTTGTTTTGTTGATCTTTGCCATTCTGACTGCGGTAAGATGAGGGGTTTTTGTTTGTTTGTTTGTTTGTTTTTTTGATTGAACATGCTTTTAATATTTTCAGCTGTTAATATCATCAAACAAAATAATTATTTAAGATACATTTCATTTAATTTTATTTATCCATTTTAAAATATACACAATGATAAAATCTACCATATAAAAGAATATTTTACTTTAGGCTTTTACAAATCAACTTAATGTTACCTTTTCATGTGTTGTTACTATGTCAATTTTGTAGAAATGTTATCATATTTCTTTTAACACCTCAGTCTTCCTAATTCTTTGAGGTCCCTTAAGTGATGTCTGAGCACAGGGATCTTCTCACCATATGAAATGTGTTCATCAGTCCCAGCACAGTTGGCAGTTCATCTGTTACTATTAGCTATTACCTCTCCTCAGGAGTAAAAACAACAAACATGCTCTTTTGCTGATATTTGCATTTTTCTTTTTCTTATTTATTTATTTATTTATTTATTTATTTATTTTAAAGTTTTATTGCATTATGATGAGAAAAGTTACATGATTTCAATTTATCTGAATTTGTTAACATTTAAAAACATATTTTAAGTAAATAGAATTAAATCACATTCTTGTTTCCCTTTTGTACCCCAACTTCTCCCAGAGACCCCTGTGTCAATACCTACAATACCTTTTTTTGTCATATTCTTTAAAATTTATAAAAGGTAAGATGAAGTTTTAAAGTTGCTTTGGTGGGGCAGTGATGGCTCATGCCTTTAATCCCAGCACTTGGGAGGCAGAGGCAGGCGGATTTCTTAGTTTGAGGCCAGCCTGGTCTACAGAGTGAGTTCCATGACAGTCAGGGGTACACAGAGAAACCCTGTCTCAAAAAACCAAAAAAAAAAAAAAAAAAAACACACAAAAAAATAATAAAGTTGCTTTGATTCGCTTCCTCTTTTCTCTATGGACACACATCATTATATTCTTAAGAGAAAAGATTTATTCTGGTTCACAGTTCATCCTGGTGGGCAAGCCAAAAGCAGCAGGAGCATGAAGCAGCTCCTTACATTCACTATCAAAGACAGAGCATGCTGAACCCATGCTGCTCTCTCTTTCTTCATTTTCCCAGTCCAGTATGCAGGTCTTCCATCTCAACTGAACAGATCAGGCTTTGGGCCAAGACTATCGGAAGTCCTGATAGGCTGATATCCAGGTGACTTCATCCAGTTCTCAGGAGAAGCTAGAACGAAAGCACTACAAAACAGTATGTACAGTCAAAGCCTTCTGTTCTCAACTGGCTTGTCTGTTAGCTTAATGTAGGCTTCAGTTTCATTTAGTCATTAGGGTTAATACATCATGATTTTTAAAGCTTACATATTATATATGTTCCATACCAACAGGGGTATTCTCATATATACATACAACAATGATCAACACAGTAAGTGTACATTTCCTTTTGTCTGATTATTGAACACATCCATTTTTTCCAGTTGATTTAATTTCCTAGTAACAATGCCCCTAGGTCTTCCTTTCAGTACTTCCTTTCAGATTAAAGCCAGACATTTCATATAGTTTTCATGTTACTCTATAATAAAAGAATTTGTAGAGGAAGCCAGATATGTGTTCTTTTAACTTACAAATTGAATTAATTATAGTCAGAGGCTTAGGGCACAAAATTTTTATCTAAAGGGATTAAAATCATAGAAAAGTTAATATCTGATTGAAAAACAAGATCAAATCTTCATGTCTTGGTGAATATCACTGTTGTTTCTAAAAGATTCTCTGTACTCTTTAAAATACAGCAACCTGGGCACTATTCTTAGAAAGTCAGACTTGAGAAACCCAGAGATGAGGTCCAGGAATCGCTGTTCATCTGGTAGCAGGAATTGAGGGTACCTTCTGCTCGTGTGTGCTTTGTTCATTCTCAGTTCCTCAGTTTATCTCAAAGCGTATGCTGCTGAGTCAACTGCTGACTTTCTCTATGGAGACTTAGGGAATAATGAGTACACAGGACAAAAGGACCATGGGCCTCTCAAGTCTTGGACATTGGAAGGCCAGGGGGCCTAGAGGCATGTTCATTTGTAGCACTTTCAATAGTCTTGGCCCAAAGTCCTTGCATTAGTAATTTCTTCTTGACCTTTAACAGAGTGGTGATAGGCATGAATGTTGAACATCACTATGGAGCTGGTGACTGGTGCTCTTCCCAATGAGCCAGCTTAGGCTTTGTGAATCTATGCTGTTCTTTGTTCTTTTTAGTCTGCTGGCTTTATATCTAGTTTGTTTTCTATCCCACCCACCCCTGCCTAAGTTAATAAGTTAGATTGCTTAACTAGTGAGTTGGGCTCTTGAGTATATGTCTTCTTAGTTATAAATTTCTCTGTGAACATTGTGCTTGTAAGAAGTATCTGTGCATTTATTTATTTATTTATTTATTTATTTATTTATTTATTTATTCTTTCTAGACAGGGTTTCTCTGTGTAGCTCTGGCTATACTGGAACTTACTCTGTAGACTAGGCTGGCCTTGAACTCAGAGATCCACCTGCCTATGCCTCCAAAGTGCTGGGATTAAAGGCGTGTGTCACCACTGCCTAGCTTTTTAATCTTCTCTAAATTTTTTATTTTTACATTTGTGAATTTATTTGTTCCCCCACCGTGTGTGTGTGTGTGTGTGTGTTTGACGTGTGTGTGCTCCTACCACAGCAATGTGTGTGTATGTCAGAGGACAATTTGAGAGAGTGCTTCCTTTCCTTCCACTATGTGGGCTCTGAGGCTTGAACTCATGTGTTAAGCTTAGTGACATGTGCCCTAACCTGCAGTCACCTCACGAGCCTCCAAGAATTTTTTAAATCTTTTTTAATTTCTTTCTTAACCATTGATTTAAGACTGTGTTGTTTAACTTTCACATATCTATACAATTTTCAATTTCCTTCTGTTATTTTCTGCTTTAATGAATTATGGCCAGAAAAAAGAAATATTTGCCTGATTTTGAAATGTCTTTTAAATAGACTCTTCTTGGACACATTCCCTGTGTGTTTTAGAGGACTGTTTATTCCCCTTTTGTTAAATGGAGTGCTGCACAGAGGTCTCATATGCCTGGCTGGTTTGTGCCATTGTTCAAACCCACTTTTTCCTAAGTGGCCCTCTGCATAGACATTCTGTCCAGTTATTGAAAGTGAAGCATTTAAGTCTGAAATTACTATGTTAGAACGATTTATTCTTCCTGGGCAGTTTGATTGAAAATGGCCCCCACTTACTCATAGGGAGAGGCATCTTATGAGGTGTGGCCTTGATGGAGGAAGTGTATCACTAGGGGTGGGCTTTGAGGTTTGAGATGGTCTAACTTCCAAACGTGTCTGAGGATCTGGATGTAGAACTCTTGGCTCCTTTACCAGAACCATGTCTTCCTGCTTGTCTTCATGCTTTCCATCAGGATAATGAGTTACACCTCTGACACTGAGACCCAGCCCCACTTAAATGGTTTCCTTTGTAAGAGTTGCCATGATCGTGGTGTCTCTTTACAGCAATAAAAACTCTAAGACACTTGCCTTTGATTTTGCTAATGGTCACTTCATGTACTTGTGGCTCTGCTGTTTGATATACATGTGTTTGTAATTACCCACACATCTTGTCCTGTTTGTAACAACTTGTGACTTTTGGTCTCTTGGGTGACGTTAGCATGGCCATGCCCACTCTATTGTTTATACTGTTTGCTTGAGGGAATGTTCAACTGACCTCATGGAGTTGGGTGTGTTTTTTAGCCGCTCTGGCAGCATATTTCTTTAAATGGAAGTCTGAAGGTGGACTTAGACCAGAATGGGAGGCCCTTCTGTTATTTGCTCTTTGTCTTCTGCTTTATGTCTTTTCTGCTCCTCAATTTCTCCCTATGGTTTTCATTTGGTTTGGATTCTTTCTAGACTTCTATGCCCTTTCTTTCCTCATTATCTTTTATGTATATTTCTAGAGGTTCTTTTTTTGAGCAGTTATTGCAAGTATAGCACTTAATAACTGAAATGTATGATCCTCCAGTTTGAATTGAAACTAACTCATTTTCAATTGTATTAAAAGTATTTACTCATATAGCTCCACAATCCCTTCTTGCTGTTTTTAGTGTCACAATTAACCCATTTAGGTTGGATGGTGTTGCCATATGTACATATATATGCATGTATATTTTCAGTTCTGGAAATAGAACACGAGGCCTGTGCATTCTAGGCAAGCAATGTACCAAACTAACATAGACTACAGTTATTGCTTATATATTTTTGTTTTAAATAATTTAGTGAAGTTTGAATAAAAAGTAATAGAAAGTTAGTGTCCTTTCTTTTTCCTCTCTCTCCCTCTTTCTCTTTCTCTCTCTCTGTCTTTCTCTCTTTCTCTGACAGAGTTGCACTATATATACCTGGATGGCCTGGAATTTCCTATGTAGATTAGGCTAGCCTCTCATTTACAATGATTCACCTGTCTTTGCCACCCTAGTTTTGGGCTTACAGGCATTCACCACTATGCTTGGCCAATATTAGTTTTATCTTTGCCTCTGTAGGAAGGATTTCACTGCTTTGCTTTATTTTTTCGTATGTATTAAATCAAGTAACTGTATATTGTCATGTCATCACATCTGAAGGGACTGTATTAATTTCTTTTTGTTGTTGTGATAAACCACCAAAGGCAAAGTGATACTGAATAAAGAGTTTATTTCAGTTCATTGTTCCAGAGGAGAGTCTGTGATGCATGGCAGGAAACAGCCAAGGCAGGAAGCCGAGAGGAAAGCAGGAAGCAAACTGGGAGCGGGTCAAGGCTCATTCTGGTGACCGGCTTCCTCCAACCGTGCTCTGTCTCTTAAAGGTTCCATAATCTTCCCAAGCAGTACTGGCAACTACACGAATGTTTTGGGGGCATTTTTCATTCAAACCACAACAGGGACAGGTTGATATTGTTTGTGGGCATTTCTAATAACAAACTACCTCAAAATCTGTCTGTTGGGAATGTAAAGTTTATTTTTCATTTGTTTGGTTAACAAATTTTTGATTTTATATTTGAATCTTGGTACATAGCTTGGCTGGCCTTGAACTCACAATTCTCCTGACTTAGACTCTTCAATGTAAGTATTACATGATTTTCCCACCACATCGAGCTTATCTTTCAGCTTTAAAGGCAAAGTTTATCTGACTCAGAATTTTTAGTTGACAGTCTCCTCTCCTGACATTTTACACATCAACTTACAGACTGTATTCCTGGTTTCTGAAGAGAAATTCCCTATAATGTCATTGAGCTGCTGTGTAAGAGTAGCAGGTACTCTTAACTACTGAGCCATCTCTCCTGCCCCTGAAGATATCTAGTTCTTTGTATCATCATTCTGGTTTCTTTTAGTTACTAGCCCATAGTTCCCTTAACTCTCTCTGAGCATATTTAAGAGAGTTGACTCAAATCTTCAGACTTTGGATAGACCTGGGACCATCAAACTCACAGTAGGTTAGTTGCCCAGGCAACCCTGATGCATGATCACATATTAAGATCACCTCATATTTGCTTGCCTGTCATGTCCATCTTCCCTATAACACACTGCCTTTAATCATTGGATTTCTTCTCTCTCCACTCTATGGCCATGATTCTCAGCCTTAGGGTGCAGTTTATTTGAATAAGAAGCTTTAAAAAAGCCCGGTGTTCAAGACTCAGACCAAGCAGTAAGACCAGGATATTTAGAGTGGCCCTGAACCATTTAAGATTTTCAAACTCCCCAAAGATCACACACAGAGTGGCTAGCGAGCTGAAGAGATTCAGGAGATAAAGAAACTTCACATGTGTGGGAAAGTTGAGACTTAGCATTCACAAGGTCTCCTTTCCAGTGGTGTAAAAATCCTTAGCCAACTGCTGGGAAGAGAGTGTACGAGATCTGCCTATCGGCCTGCAGGTTGTACAAAGGTTCCCAGGGCTATGGCTTTCCTGCGTTGTCATCTGCACCAGGGTGGGTTTTCTGACTATACAGCTGTTATTTCAAAGATTTATTTATTTATTTAGGTATATTTATTTATATTTATGCCTGTGCTGGAGTGTCTGTATGTGCAGTACATGCATGTAAATGCCTGAAGAAGCCAGCTCCCTTGGAGCTGGAGTTACAAGTGGTTGTGGGATATGGATACTGGGAACTCATCTGGAGTACTCTGCTAGAGAAGCAAGTCTTCTTCATTGCTGAGCCATCTCTAAGGCTCGAAGAAGCTACCTGTGAGTGACCCTTGCTCCCATGAGTAACCGCTTATGGGCTTGTTAGCAACCCAATCGAGACCTATCGGCTGACCAGGTTAGACTTTGTCTGTTATGAATTCCCTACTCTGGGAAGGGTGTGTGTGTGTGTGTGTGTGTGTGTGTGTGTGTGTGTGTGTGTGTGTATTGTATCCCTAAGAAAAGTCTTTCACATAATACTTGGAGAGTAACAGCAGCAGTATTGAAGGCCTAGAGGACACTTACCTACCTACATAGTCACTCAGGGCAGACATCTTCAGTAACCAAACACAATAGGTTTGATGAATGCAAAATGAGCACAGTCAAGGTATAAAAAGAGCACAGTAGTCTTTTCCACAGCAACACCTTTTGTGACTGATTTTATTTGGGGTGCTTGTGTCTATCCGTATGGGTTGTTCTCAAATCTGTTTAATATAAGGCTACAGGGATTAAAATGATTGACAGTAATATACCTGGGTGTAGTGTGTAATTATTGAAAACAGTCCACACTATTGGCGGTTAGGCGCTGGTGGCTTTGTTCTGTTCCCAGCCCTGGGAATAGCCTGAGACAGAGACCGCATGTTTCTTCTGGGCAACACTTCTCCCACAAACATGGGCTCTGCCTCTTCAGAGCTCCGAGATTGCTTTCTCAGTGTCCGTGGCCAGCTGCTGCCAAACCACTCTGCACTCCCAAGTTTCCTAGGCCAGGTGGGGGCGCATGGAATCTATCATCCTAAACTCATCAACTATTCTATGTTGGAAATCTTCTGATGGCAATCGCCACCAGATCTGTTTCCGTTCTACATGTTGCCTCCTTTTGCTCCCACCTCACTGTCCAAAAACGACTCTGCCCTCCTTCTGCGTTCCCTGTTCCTCTCTTAGACACGAAAGGCCCCCCTCCTCCTCGCCCAGAAATTATCTTCTTGTTGTCTTTATTATCCAATCAATTAATTAGAGGAAAATTTTGCTACACCTGGGCACATTCAGCTTGCACAATAAAGTTTTATTTGTAAACAAATGATGCTCTGGCAGTACAGTATTAGCCCTTGGTAACTAGTGATTTTTGCGAAGTATCCATAATGAAAGACCGAATTTAGAAATTTGGAAAAAGCATGTTAATGGAGATGCATTAATGTATACTGTATAACCTTTACTTAAAGAAGGCATAGGAAGTCTCTGTAACAAGCCAGGAATGTGGACTGGTCAGTTCCAGGAACTTGTTGGTCAGAGACTCCCTCCAGCTAGGGCCCAGAATAAGGTACAGGATAGTGGTCAGCCATTAAGAAGATAGCACTGACCAAACCACATTCCTCTTGACAATGTTTTACTTATGACCCTGACTCAACCAGGGGTTGGGTCCCTTTGGAGTTTTCCACTGTTTTTATGTTATGTTTTCTTGGCAACCCTCTCACACACACACCCAACCCCCAGCTTGTGGTTTTTCCCTTTAAATACCCCTCACTTCTTGTGTTCGGGGTCGAACCCCTCTGGCCTGCCAGGCTACGAGTTCGACCCCAGATCTGGCTTATCCCAAATAAACCTCATGTGATTGCAACAAGATCGGTCTCTCATGAGTTATTGGGTGGTCGCATCATCCCAAGACTTGAGTGAGGGTCTCCCCAGCTCTGGGGGTCTTTCAATGGAACCAAATAGTAAGGACTGGTAGCAAGCCACATTCATCTCTGAACCCTAACCTCTGTATTTCTCTACATTTAGAGAACAAAATTTAATTCTAACCCAAAGGAAAAAAAATTAATGAGAATCACTATGAAACATTTTGTATGTACCATACCTACTAGTGACACAGAAGTTTCTCTTTTTTGTTGTGGGCTTCCACAGACAAGTTTAAATTGTGATAAAGCAGAAACCCTCTTCTGTACAAATAGAGACAAAGCATCTCCCACATTCAATGCAGGGCACAGTGCCCTGACCTTTAGGTGCAGTGACTACATAGTAACACTGTAAACAGTGTAATCTTTCATACAAAGTCCTGAGATACTATTGCCATTTTGGCACATTCCTTATTCTAAATTCTTTTAAAGTCATTAACTTGATAATTATTTGTATTTAACAATTCCTGTTTCTCTACATTTAGACTGAAATGTAGTCCTTGCTTGATAGGCACGAACTCCTACCAGACTTTTATTCAAAAGGCTTATAATTGAAAACAGGAATCTCTTATAGTCCTGAAGCATATCTCAGAACCCAGCATTTCTCTAACATGCAATGCTTAAAGGAATAGGATGTATGTCTCCTAGACTCCAGGGGATGAGGGGGACAAAATTCTTACTTTAAGAAATGCTAATCAACAACTATAAGCCAGCCTGATGCCTTTCCTACCAAACAAGTATGCCCCAGTAAGTGTAAACATTGTCCTGAAGTTAACAGGAACTGGAGAGTAATGCTGTCAGTCAAAGTTTGTGCTACATTATTAGATGTACACTGAGGTTTGCTTAGCAAGCAAAGACACTTGCTGCTAAATCTGACAACCTCAATTTGATCCTTAGGAATCCAAATGTTGGAAGCTGAAAGTGCCAGCAGTTTCATGAACTGGGTTCTCTCAGGAGAAGGACCAAAGGACCTGAAATAGAGGGTTCAAAATGCAAGAAAAAACACAAAGCCAAGTTGTGTCCCAATCAAGGCTTCTACTTTACTTAGAATATCTAGAATATTTATAGGTACACGAAAAACTGAAACTGAATCTCTAGGTTACATGATATTTGCATAACATAAACACTGCAGAAGAGGTCAGGTGCCAAAGTCCCCAGCAACTGGGAAGGTCTTCAGGAGGTAGGCCTGTTTGTATCATGGTGTGAACTTCCAGGCAGCTTTCTTCAAAGACAAACTGATGGTCTGCAGAGAGCTTTTGTCTTAGCTCCCCAGGTAGTAGCCTCCAAGCAGAGATGCCAGAGTCTGATGGCTGAGCTGAAGTGGGGAGGTAACAGGAAGCAGAGAACTGACTCTAACTTCTAGGTAACCCAGGTATATTTCTGTCAATTACTTTAATCTCTGTAGTCTTAAACTACACAGATTTAAGAACAGCTTAGGCCCATATAAATATATACATGCACCCCAAATAAAATCACTCACGAAGGGTGTTGCCATGAAAATGACTCCCGTTCTCTCTTGTATACCTCAACTGCGTTCGTTTTGTCCTCTGACTTCCACGGGTATGCCATGCTATGTGACCCCTTTAATAAATAAGTAAATGTGATAAACAATTTGAAAATGTACACTGGGAGACCATTTGACATTTTCTTTTCTTTCTTTTTTTTTTTTTTTTTGGTGTTTTCGAGACAAGGTTTCTCTGTGTAGCCCTGGCTGTCCTGGAACTCACTCTATAGACCAGGCTGGCCTTGAAATCAGAAATCCGCCTGCCTCTGCCTCCCAAGTGCTGGGATAAAAGGCGTGCACCACCACCGCCTGGCACTTTCAACCTTGACATTTTTGTCTTAAATAAGTGGGAAACTTTGATTTTGGCATGGACTGGCAATTGTTCCACCTCTGTGACACAAATTCAGGGTGCAAAGCCTGTACTTTATTTATTTATTTTTAAGGAACTCCACCCAGTCCTGCTCTGTCATCCCCATGTTTTGATGGCAGAACCTTGAATTTAAGGCAATCAAGTATATTTGACCATTGTAGGTACAGGCTCCCTTTTTCCTCAGAGTAGCTATGCTTGGGCCACAGGGTTGATGCTGACCCTTGTTCATCTGCTCAGAGCAGCTTTTCTCTCTTCACTCAGCATCCCAGAGACACTGTGAGCTCTCACAATGAGGCCACCACAGCTCACCACTTGTGAAGGTGCCCTATGTTTTTCTTCATTGCTCGACACAAAAGATGGCTCGGAATTGTTCATTGAGTAAATGGATTCTCCTTTTTCCTCTTGCTCATGGTTAGAGTGTATTGGACGCTGTGTGGGCATAATCTGTTAGTGCTGCTGCTTGGATTGCCTGCAACTAGTTATTGAGGCGAAAGCATCTCTTTGTGGATCATAAGCTGGGTAAGAGAGAAGGCCCCACAGGGTCTCTAGAGAGTCTACGAGAACTGCTGCCAGTGTGGCTGGGCTTTATTACTTCCCTCTGGCCCACCCTGGCCCAGGAAAAGGTCATGTTACTATTGCTCACAGTGCTGGGCCAGGCACCGAGGACTGTGAGCTCCTGCTGACTATGCGCTCATAGTTGCCCTGTCTATTGTCCTGAGCAGTTCACCTGTGCTGCTCAGACCCGTTTTCTCATGTGTGTGAGATCTAAGTGTATCAAAGGGGGTTTCTTGGAAAAGGGAACTGAATGGCTGTGAGTGATAGCTGTGCTCCTGCAGTTGGAGTTGGAGCCCCACTCACTGCTTCCTTCATAGTTGCCACCTGAGGGCCTACTTGAAGCTGATGAGTTTTGGTGACTAGTTCTTACCAGGGCATTGAATGGTAGACCTTGTGGAAAATTCAGATCCTCCTTGTAACTGCTGATGGTACTACTTGCATGTACTCTGGTTCTATGGGGTCCTATTCCCATTCTTTAGGTTCTATTGGCAGTGGTTTTTGGTTCTGCCCACTACTCAGATAATTTTTGCTAGGTCCCAAAGATCTGTTTCTGCCTCCTGAAAAACATTTTGCATAACAATTTAGAGGAGCAGAAAAGTTCTGAGTTTCTGGCTCCATTTACGTTATGTGATCCTCTTCCCTGGGAGCCCCCAGACATTTCTCAGGTAACTGTGCACTAACTGTCCATTTTTGGAAGCAAGAGAGGTGGTGTAACTCTTCTAGGCTGAAGGATCAGCCATAGTTCCCAAGGTTAAGCCTATATCTGTAGAAATTGATGAAGCTTCTATATCTATCATGGAGAATCATGTGGGGGAATCAATCCCAGGAGTTAATGTAGGAATAGCTGGAATCTTCAAGGACAAGACTAGATCTGAGGAAAAGTTGGATCCTTTCAGTGCCACACTCAGGGCCAGACTCCTCAGGGCCTGCATCCTTCTTCCCAGAGTCCTCATTTACCTTCTGTGCTAAGGTATTCTCTCTCCTTGTTCTCCATCAAACATCCTCTACTTTTCCTTTACTAACTTGATGCCAATTTACGATGTTTCCTATTATGGGCCTTTTACCTGCATGGTACCTCCCTAGGGCAGTGAGATCCTTGGAAACAGTAGAAGTCCAACCTACTACCTTACAACCAATCCTCACACTGTATTCAGCTAACATAGGAAGCACAGGAATGGACAGAAAGGCAAGAACCAGACAGCAATAGTGTTTGTCTGAGAAGTGTCATCATGGATTCAGGTTTCCTACTTTGACACTTCCATAATACCCATTTTTTTCTGTAGAGAGGATGAATTAGCTTTTCAGACAGAGAAAACACTACTAAGGAAAGAATATCTACCCAGGAGGACATGTTGCACAAGTGAAGAAAGATGTGCATGGATTTGTGTCCTTGAAGGGATGTGGAATCCAGCCTGTGACAGAGGAAAAGACAGGCTGAGTACTTCAGAAGACTGAATGACAGGGCTCTGGAAAATGAGCAATGTTCACTTATGGCAAGATATGGTAGAAGGAATTAAATCTGCCTAATTCTTGAAACAATTCAGAAGTAGGGAAGAAGGGTGCGGTTTAGTTCAACAGTGCACGTAAGAAGGTCTAGGAGGTCATAAGCTTGAGGTGGTGTGGAGTGTCATTATAAAGGGTAGGAATCTAGAGTGTAGCTGGGGTTTATAGGACAGAATACTCTTTGGAGGTGTAGTTTTTCCAGGAATAAAAAGTGTTACTAATCTCCATTTGCTAGAGTTATGAAATGAGATTTTGTACTTTGGTTTGGGGCTTATTATAGGTGGTGACTCATCATTGATATTTAGTTGCTCCAGTAACCTGGCGCAAGCCTGGGCTCCTCTCTTTATCAAAAAGGGGTTTTCCAAGGTTGGATGGCACTGCACAAGAATACTGGATTCAGGTTAGAATCATATTTGGGAGCATCATCAGGAAGCACTCCCTAGTCTGTGGCTGTTTTTACATTTTCATGACCTAAATTTCTAACAGACTGGTTATTTTCCTAGTTACCTGCCAATATTTGCTTTGAGAATGCCACTTGGTAATTATCATTGGTGCATTAATTTAGGTGAACAAAACAAGGATTTTTTTTTTAAAAAAAAAAATTCATGAATGTTAATGAGTTTCTGAAGTTGAGTACCATGGCCTTGCTTTGGTCCCTAGTTTGTGGGCGGACATCGTGAAATATCATTCTCAATAATAGGCTTGTTTTCTTCCATCCTCCTCTGTGAAGGTGACAGTGACAACATGGACACTTGCTTGCTTCCTGTGCACATCTGCACAAACTGAAAAGCAAAGTGGAGGGCCATGCTTCCTCATTTTCTGAAGGTTCCCAGAAGAGAAATGTCATCTGAAGTGTCACGAGCCTTCATTGCAGAAGAAGAAATAATGTGAAAACAAAACTGGGGTAAACAGATGGAATAAGGCTGTGTAGCTGAGTCAGGTCCCTGCACCCATCAGATTCTCATGAGAAAGTGAATGGGGTCAAGAGAAGGACTTGAGCCAAGAAAGGAGAAAGTGTGTCCTATCCAATTTCGCCCATTAAAATCAAGTAATTAGGTAAAGCTGTATGTGTGTAAAGGCATGAGTCACCACTGCTAGGTGATCAAGAGCATTTTTAAAGGATCTTACTGCCCAAGGACTCACGGCTTTGCAGGTGGCCAGCATCTGCCTTTGTACCGGTGCATACTCCACTAATGTTGCATGAGAAAGTCATCTTCCTGCCTATCATCAACTATGCATCTTTTTCTGGAGTTGTACATTGAGGGACTGAGTACAAGCCCCTAACTCTGTCACTTACTCTATGTCCAAATAACTTTTCTGTGCCATCATTTGAATTTCTATACAATGGCAGTATCAAGATCATCCAAATGATTAGGCTATTGTTCAGAATATATGAGATAATATATTCCATTAGAGTAATAATAATAACAACTTGCAGAGGTGTTAACTAAAAGCCACCCATTAGGGCCTGATGGCTCTGCCAGTGTTTGGATTGCTCTAAGTAGAACCACACCATCATTATCACTCATGGCTGCCACTTCCAGCATAGAGAAATCCTTAGTGGCCAGGGCTATGTTTTTTTTTTTTTTTTCTGCTTTTCATCTTATTCTGTCCCCATTTTCAATGCCATCTGCCTGTAGCCATTTCAAATCAGTAATTTGTCTGGCTGGTCTTGAGGGAGTGATCTTTGCTTCCTCCCATGATAATTTATTCTAATTGCATTGGCTTGTTTTGAATCATGCTGCTAAGCAACACTGACTTCTGTTTTCCCCCTTTGTTCTGTTTCCTTTGCTCTATACAACTCAAAAGAAGCTCCCTTTGAGTCAGGCACAGCAGCTAACAAAAGCAAGTGACAAAGGAGTTGAAGGTAACCAGAAAGCTCCCAGTCTGGGGAGCCCCTAGGGCTCAGGGTTGCTAGCAGCGCAGATGCAGCTCAGTTTCTTGGTTGCTAGTAGACTGAGATGTCACTTTGGAGACCAAGGGTGAGGTGACAGCAGCCTATCATTCTATCTTTGATGTGCTTGTCATTATCTTTTTCATGCCTTGGTTTACACTGGAGAGATAGGCAGGTGTAGGTGGCTTTAGTGCCTCTGGGCCTTGAGAACCCAGAATTTTCTTGGTAAAATGTGAGGTTAGAGACTGGTAGATGAGTTTCTAGAAAGTATTTTCAGTAAGGGAAGCACATGGATTCAACTCATATAAGTGACACTAAGCAACCATCTTTTTTAAAGTATTGCTTTTTGACAATTTCAACTGTGTCCTGTTGTATCCACATTCACTTCTCCATTATCTTTTCTTACCTCCCTCTCACTCCTGATAATCTTCTGTTTCTTCTTGACTATTCCCCCTGCTATTTTTATGTCTTTTATGTGTGTGCATGCTAACCTGCATTCATGTATGTATGCATGTGTGTGTCACTGTCTGTGCACAAGTGTGCATACATGTGTGCACATAGGTATACAGGCATGCACAGGTAGTTTGAAAACATCCATGTCATGTCCAGATGATAATGTTTTATAACAGTCCTCTCCATCCTTTGGCTCTTAAATTCTTTTCAGCTCCTTTTCTGTGATGTTCCTTTGGCCTCAGAGGTAGTGATGCAAACATCTTGTTGAGTGCTGAGCATTCAAAGGTCACTTACTCTCAGTACTTTGGTAAGTTAAGAGTCTCTACTTTAACTATGGTCCATTGTTGTATAAGAATTTAGCAAACAGGGACACCTCAAAAAGTACCGGGAAGCCAGGAATGTCCATTAAACTTAAAGACAGGGAGCTTCAAAAGGGTTTACTGAACAAACATCCACCCTCAAGAGCTGCCCTAATTGTGGGGAGTAATGCCCGGTTCCAGGAAATGTCCCCAGTAGCGGGTGGCTCTTCCCTCCCTTGATCCCCTACCCCCTTCTACGTGCAACAAGTGTCCTCTTCATCTGGGGGACAAAGGTCAATGGAAACAAAGAACAATAAGATAGATAATCAACTCACACTGTAAACCTATGTACTGGAAAGGTATAAAGAGTGTGTGCTTTTGTTCCCCGGGTTCACCTTTGCCCTGATTGAAGGACAACCCTAGTATACTGGATTATTAAAACCTCTTGCTTATTGCATCGACGATCTTCATCTCTGTGTCTTCCTGAGTGGGACACCCACCCCCGAATCTTACAGTTGAAAGAGTCTTCTCTGACCAATGCTGAGAGCTGCAATAATCTGTGATTATTGTCTGGACACAGTCAAAAGAATGACCAATGTTACGCAGTGCCTTGGGGAACTATGAGAGAGGCTCCAAGAAAAAAGGCAGATGGCCTTTTACCTCAGGTTCATTTTGCTCCTTGGATTGTTCTTGGATGTGATTTTTGTATCTCTTATGACATTTACATTCAATTTCTAAGATATATTTATTCTTGTTGGACATCAGAACATAGCTATGGAACCCAATCTGATCAGTGTACCCTAAATCTGGATATGGACTTCTGCCTTGCTTTCGTGCTTTCCCAGATGTAATCTATAGTACTTACAGGCAACTGTGCTAAAGCTGGTCTGTCCTGAGAAAGTTCTGGGAAAGGCTGCTCTTTTAATAGTTAGGATGTGCTTACTGCCATTTATTTACATGTATTTCTCATCATTTTTTGACCATATTTTTTTTTGAACTCAAACAAATTTCTTTGGATCATTGCTTTCTTTGTTGCATTTGTGTCTAAAAGTACACTAAAACTGAAGTAAGATAGTCCATTAGATTATAGTCTGCCCTGTTTGTTCTTTCATGTAGCTGCCAGCAGCCACATGAACTGGGTTCCTGAAAGGAAAGCTGGGGCTTAATGAGGGACGGTGAGAGAAGAATGAGAGAGAGAGACAAAATTTCTGATCAAGGCCCAATGTTTACTTAGGAGTCTGAGTATATAAAGGGACAGGACCCATCCCCTACTATGCCAGGATCTTGTTGCCTCACCAGTATCTTGTTGCTTTGCCCTGGAGCTCATCAGGAAGACAGGCTCAGCAGCTCAGCAGGTGGTGGCTCCTTTCAGGAAGCGGCAGACTTGGCAGGACAATAGACTTCACTTAGGTGAGAAGACTCCACCCTGGGTGGGCTAGCCAACTGTGACAAAGACAAGGTCTGATTCAGTCTGCTCAAGGCTTGGAGGAAGGCACACTTTCAGGTCCTCAGATCTCAGGTCTAGCAGACAAGATCTGCACAAGTTAATAAAAAGTGGCCAGGTATAGACATAAATTCCCTAATTATAGGATTTTGACCGGGTTTACAGTACCAAGTATGTTTTATTTCCCATAGAGCAAGACTCAAATCTGATAAGGAAGTAGTTGGTTACCCCTGAAAGAATTAAGCCACTATTGAACTTGTAACAGATCTTGCCTGGTAGGTTTTTATTGCAGCATACATTGCTTATAGTTGGGTAAGATTGTTGCTAAATTTTCATCCCTAGTAGCCTACATAGCACCTTCTGGTACTGAGAGCACTAAGTAACCCTCTTATTATTTATTGTGTGTAGACTTTGTTCTAGCTGAGCTAGGTACTTCTAATTGCAGTGGACTTGGTGCAGCCCCCATGTTGTGCCAGGCCTGTAGGGTAGTTTTCAGGCTGCCTTTTTCTAAGGCACTCACAGAGTTATTTTATCTGATGAGTTGTGTCAACAGGGTTCATGATTCTTTGAATTACTTTCTCAAAAATATGAAGAGGCTGACATTCCAAGTGTGTGAAGGTGTACATATCCATCCCTTCCCAGTTGAACTTCCTGATAGGGCTCAACATGACTCTTTTGCCCATAAACAAGAAGTCAGATATTTTGCTTCCAAAAAAAGGGAGTCAAGACATGGATGCTGGCAGAAGGCTTTTTCTACCCTTAGGTTATAAGTGAACTTGCTGGGCTTTAACAGAAAACAAACGCACCCACTTTTCAGAGATCTGTTACCTCATTTTATATCTTAAACACTTGGTTAAATATTGGGTAGTTACAACATATTTTTCCAGACTCAGCCCTTCCCTGAAATTCAAAGATGATTGGTTCAAAGGATGTCCCAATTTCTCATGCAAGATTCTGACATGCTCAAGTAATGTAGCCAACATGCATCCTACCAGATATTTTTAATAATATATAGATTACTTATAATATCCAAACAGTAAAAAAAAAAATCACACAAGTAGATTTTATGGGGTATTACTTAGGAAAATGACAAGAAAAAGTTTGTAGTTCAGTTATAGATATACTACATATGCAATGTCCACAACAAGGTACTTTCCCCCTCAATATTTCTTATTTGCATCAGGGTGTAGAGCATGTAGATATGAAGGCATGCTTTTTTAAGATATAAAAATATAATCATCATCAACTGAGTACCCAGATACTGCTCTGTCATCTAATCTGTTTAGGAAAATGCTCATCACTAGGTCATTAGAGGCATCCAGTCTGTTCCCAGGTAACCCTGTCTTCCAGGTGATCATTACACTCACTTCTTATTTAGCATGCCTTGGCTTTCTTTATACCCTGATTATGTCTCTAATCAACATATGGTTCTTTCATATATTTTAGATTTTAATATAAGTAGTTTTATACAATATTTTTTTCTTTGTTAATTTGCTTTTCAAATTATCATTCCTCCCAATCTCAACTGTGGCTTTTCAACCTTGGTTTATAGTCTATTATATGAGTGGATACAGACTTTATTTAATTAAAAAAAAATTGTGTGTTCCAGAGTTTGTCTATTCTGCTGCTGGTAGCTTGGGGGTTGTGATCCTGCAGTCAGCATGGCCATGAGCAGACATGGCCACAGGTTCTCTAGGGCAACTTTATTAACTTTCAGAAACCATCATTAAAAAGTGGTGGTACATGCCTTTAATCCCAGCACTTGGGAGGCAGAGGCAGGCAGATTTCTGAGTTCAAGGC
>NW_022196896.1:34810810-34811894 GCF_008632895.1 Mastomys coucha
GAGTTGACAGCGGAAGTAGGCGCCATCTTGCCATGGCGAATGTCTCTCCAGCTTCACCGCTCCCTACAAATAGGAACTAAAGAACAATAAAGAAGATAAAGTGTAATCAGCTCATGTTGTAAACTGTAACCAGCCCATGTTGTAAACTGTAACTAGCCTATGTTGTAAGCTGTAAAACTCTGTTCTGAAATGGTATAAAAACTTAGAGCTTTGTTTCCTCGGGGTCGCTCTGGTCCTGAATACAGAATGACCCTAGTATACTAGTTTCAATTAAAAAAATTAACCTTGTGCTGTTGCAGCAGTCTCCTTCCTGATTCTTCAAGAGTAGGGTACCCACGCCGAATATAACAGTATATAATGTATTCTGATCATACCCAGCATTCTACCCTTTCTAATTCTATTCCCATCCTCTTTCTCCTACATATAGGTTATTTTCTTTTTTTTTCTTTTTTTTTTTGATTTTTTGATTAGATATTTTCTTTATTTACGTGTCATATGATTTCTCTTTTCCAGTTTGCCCTCCAAAAAACAAACAAACAAACAAACAAACAAAAACAAGAACAAGTCCCTGTTGCCTCCCCCTTCCCCATGCTTGCCAACCCACCCACTCCCACTTATTGGCCCTGGCATTCCCCTACACTGGGGCACAGAACCTTCACAGGGCCAAGGGCCTCTCCTCCCATTGATGATCAGCTTTGCAATCCTCTATTATACACATGCTGCCAGAACAGTCAGTCCCACCATATAGAGTCCTTGGTTGGTGGTTGAGTCCCTGAGAGCTCTGAAGGTACTAGTTAGTTCATATTGTTTTTTTTTTTTTTTTGTGTTGTTGTTCTTTAAACTTTTATTGTATTATGATGAGAAAAGTTACATGATTTCAATTTATCTGAATTTGTTAGCATTTAAAAACATATTTCAATTAAATAGAATTGAATCACATTCTTATTTACCTTTCGTACCACTGCTCCTCCCATAGACCCTCCTTCAATACCTACAATATCTTTTTTGTCATATTTCTTAATATTTATAAAATATTATAACAATAAAAATAAGTATTATAAAAGTTGTTTGATATAAAACAACA
>NW_022196896.1:34813088-34814102 GCF_008632895.1 Mastomys coucha
ATAAAGTCCTCTTCTTCAAACTTGATGCAAGAGTTACAAATGTCAAGCAAAGCATTCAGTCTCACTTTATTGTTCTCTTATAAGCCACCTCCCTAGTTAAGTATCTATGTTTCTTTTGGGTATGTAAATATTTTTCAAATATATAGGCTGTTCTGAAAACCATAGTACAGTGTAAAAACATGAAATAAACAATAGTACTAATAGAGAGGCTGAGATAGGAGAAGCAAGATTTCAAGACCCTTATGTTGTACACAGCCACACACTGTCACAAACATACAAGCTGACAGTGTATATAGATTGTACAATGTTGGACCTATTTCTCCAATTACCAAATTAGAGAGATCATTGAATGACAATCAACAAATTTCCAAATCCTCATATTATTGGATTTCAATCGGTTAGGATATGTTGGTAATATTAATTTTCAGATTAATATATTAAGAGAAAGTAATTGTCACTTCCTGTTGTTTTTGTTGTAAAAGGTGGAATTAGGTTTGTGTGGATTTGTTGAAAGATTACCTTCTTGCTTCTAGGGTGTAGTTTTGCTTCTTATGTTGATGTTTTCCATCTATTATCCTTTGTAGAGCTGGATTTGTGGAAAGATATTGTGTAAATTTTGTTTTGTTATGGAATATCTTGTTTTCTCCATCTATAGGTATAGTAGTCTGGGTTAGCATTTGTGTTCTTATAGGGTCTGTATGACATCTGCCCAGGATGTTCTAGCTGTCATAGTCTCTGGTGAGAAGTCTGCTGTAATTTTGATAGGCCTGCCTTTATATGTTACTTGCCTTTTTTCCCTTACTGCTTTTAAAATTCTTTCTTTTTTTAATGCATTTGGTGTTTTGATTATTATGTGATGGGAGGAATTTCTTTTCTGGTCCAGTCTATTTGGAGTTCTGTAGGCTTCTTGTATCTTCATGGGCACCTCTTTCTTTAGGTTAGGGATGTTTTCTTCTGTAATTTTGTTGAAGATATTTACTGGCCCATTACATTGGGAGTCTTCACTCTCTTCTA
>NW_022196896.1:34814841-34822513 GCF_008632895.1 Mastomys coucha
CCAAGGTCTGCTCTGGACCCCAGCCCAGACAGACCGGAAGGAACCTGAGTCACTGGGCTGGTGGAGTTTTTGTGTGCCTGGTCCGGCTGATCCCAGTTACTCCCAGTCCAGTTCATATTGGTTTTCATCCTAAGGGGCTGCAAACCCTTCAGATCCTTTGGTCCTTTCTCTAGCTTCTTCATTGGGGCCCCTGTACTCAGTTAAATGGATAGCTGTGAGTCTCTACATCTGTATTATTTGGGCACTGTCAGAGCCTCTCAGGAGATAGCTATATTAGGTTGGCTTGTCCTTCCTTCAGTCTCTGTTCCATAGTTAGTCTCTGTAATTCCTTCCCTGGGTATTTTGTTTCCCCTTTTAAGAAGGAATGAAATATCCATATTTTGGTCTTCCTTCTTCTTGAGTTTCTTGTTGTTTGTGGGTTGTTCTTCCTGTATTCCAAACTTCTGGGCTAATAACCACTTATCAGAGAGTATGTTATTTTCTTACTAGCACATTATTGAGTCCTGCATGGCCATGGAAGGGATGGCTAACATAGAATTCTTCCCTGGAGCAGAGCCAGCAGGATGTGGGTCTATGTTCGTGACCATTGCTTCAAGCATGGAGCTTGTTTGCATAATAATATACATACTTTACTTCATGTTCTTCCTTTTGGAAATGTTCTCCCTGCCAAGGTGAATGACTCCATGATAATTAGAAACAGCAGGAATCCAGGAGGCAAAGGTCTGTCTGGTGTTCCTCAGCAAGGTGATGAACACTGTGACCTTCAGGACAGCCCTTAAGGGTGTGGGAAAAAACTCTGAAAACATGATTTCAAGAATATATAATTTTTCACCTATGTAAAACACAGGATGCCATATGAATTCTATGAGGAGCTTCATGACTCAAGAGAAGAATGGCAGCTGCACTAATGAGCCAGCTTGTCAGAAAGATACAAAGGCAGGTAGATTTCTAAGTTCATGGCCAGTCTGGGAAAGAGTAATTTAGACCCAGGCATGGTAGGAATGGTGACCTCAGAGGGACCCCATCCAGCTAGCTTATTTTCTTTGTTTACAAAGGAAGGCAGATTTCTGAATTCATTTGCTATGTAAAAAAATGTACTTACTGTCTTTTTCTAGGAATCAAGGGACTAAGATTATAAAATGCTGATTAGTGAAATAATCAAAAGGGAACCTGGGATAATGATTGAATTGATATATAAATAAAATACTGGGCTTTGGTTTGCAATGGCTGAGCTCTAAGACCAGAAGAGGCTTATGTTCCAGATGTTCCACTCACAGAAACATAGAGATGGAGATCAATGCAACAAGCAAGAGGTTTATTGATCCAGCATGCTGGGGCTATCCTGCAATCGCGACATGGGCAACCCCCAACACTCCAAGCACACAGTTTTAAGGGTAGACTTTGGTAACAGCATGAATTGGTTTATACCCATTTGAGGCCGGAGCTGACCTTTCTCAGCATTGGTGGCCCCAGGCAAGGTGTGATCTTAATCATCAGAAGGGGGAACTGAAACATTTTTGGTCATTATCTGTGCCTGCCCTGCCCTGTGGTCAGGTTATAAAGTTTGTATTGCTGGGACATTCCAGGAAGGGAGTGTATATTCTTGGCAAGTTCATTCAGCAGCCATCTTTTGTTATCTAAGGTCACACAGAGTTATCTAGATATCTGTCTCCAGAGCCATCTTGAGCAGAAGACAGGGCTGTCAACTTGGGCCCTACTATTAACTTTGAGTTGTTTCTTTTTTTCTCTTTTCTTTTCTTTTCTTTCTTTTCTCTCTTTTCTTTCTTTCTTTCTTTCTTTCTTTCTTTCTTTCTTTCTTTCTTTCTTTCTTTCTTTTTGTGTGTTTTTTTATTACCCTTTACCAAGGAGGTTGGGTGGGTGGTGGGAATACACATTACAGAAGCAGCAGCAACTTTAATTATAAGCAAAGTTTGTTTTTATCTCCAAATGATTTATTTTGGTATCAGCAAGAAATTTAACCATATATATTAACTTTCAAATAGTTATGGAGAATATTTAAGTTCACTAAAGATATGACTTACACAGGTAACATGTTTTAAGCCAAACAATGCAGCAACTTTTAAAAAAATATACAACAATCAAAGAATAATTTTAATTAAACTTGCCAAATTTCTTGACTGGTGTTGCCTAGTTCTACTAGTTACACACTATATAATTTATCCATGAGTTATTCCCAGCTCAAACCACAGGAGTAACATCACCTAACTCAGTCCTGGCTTTAGATTGTGAGGTGGTAATCAGATGACTGGGTATGGCAGCACACAACTGTAAACCCCATTTCCTGGGGCAGCTGAGGAAGAATTACAAATAGGTGTCCAGCTTAGGCAAGGCTCTGCCTCGGAAAAAAAAAAGGCAGGGATATGTGGGCTATAACTTACTAGTGGAACACTTAGTTAGAGGCCCTATGCTCATCCTTAATATCTCCCCTACTGCCAAAATTGCTGGCTCTTTTTTCCCTAATGGAATGGGACAGAAGAAATTTCACCTTGCTTTCTCCCTTTCTTTCTTTCTTTCTTTCTTTCTTTCTTTCTTTCTTTCTTTCTTTCTTTCTTTCTCTCTCTCTCTCTCTCTCTCTCTTTCTTTCTTTCTTTCTTTCCTTCTTCCTTCCTTCCTTCCTTCCTTTCTTTCTTTTCTTTCTTCCTTCATTTATTTTGCCTAACTGCATCTACTTATATAGGAAACCTTATTTTAAAATTCAGAATAAGGTGTTGGTTTAATACAATGACTTAAATAAAAATAGTGCCAGAAGGACCAAGTACCATATTTCACCAATTCAGGAATTTTATTATGTAAAGTTATTGCACTTCTAATGTAGAAAGTAAATAATAGTAATTACTAAATTCAATGATTTTAACTAGTTGGTGAAATTTGAAATAATTGCAAAAAAATTCTGAGGTTTCCTCTAAAGGATACTGCCTAAGAGGACCTGAGTTGTTTCTTCCTTCACTTCCAAACATCCCTTCTTCAGGACCCTCTTCCTAGTTGAGGCTGGTTCTTGGCATCACATCTTTTTGTTTTGTTTTTGCTTTTATTTTATATTCCATTGAGTTTATCTAGGGCCATCTGCATAGGCATGGATGTGAAAGTATCTACTGAAGAATGGGTAAGTCACATGCTCCACTCACAAAAGTTACTCTATTTCTCCTTCCCAGGGAGATCCATGCTTTTCCTCTAGAGTCATCCTCTTTACCTAACCTCTCTGAATCTCTGGATCTTTTGTTTAACAGCTAATATTTTATAAGTTATTACATACCATATTTATCTTGTTGGGTCTGAGTTACCTCACTCAGAATGATTGTTTTCTAGTTCCATCCATTTGCCTTCAAATTTTATGGTATTACTTTTTTTTTTTTTTTAAAGCAACTGAGTAATACTCATTGAGTAAATGTACCATAACTTGTTTATCCATTCTTCTATTGAGGGACAGCTAGATTGTTTCCAATTTCCAGCTATTATGAATAAATCTGCAATGAATGTCATTGAATGAATGTCATAGTAGTAGGATAGAGCATCCTTTGGGTATATGTCCAAGAGTGGTATAGCTGGGTCTTAAGGTACATAAATTCCCAATTTTCTAAGTAACCACCATACTGATTTTTAAAGAAGCTGTACAAATTTTCCATCAGCAATGGAGGAGTGTTTCCCTTAGTCAACCCCTTTACCAGCAGGAGCTTCATTTGCATTATTGATCTTAGCCACTCTGACAGGTATAAATGGAATCTCAAAGCAGTTTTGTTTTGATGTTCTTAAAATAATTGTCAAAAGGCTTTTGTTTTTGTGAAGTACACCTATTGCTATCTATCATACGAAAAATTAATAGTGAAATACTTTAAGATATTTCTTTTTTTTTAAAGGTTTATTTATTTTTTATATGTAAGTATGCTGTAAGCTGTCTCACTACAGATAGTTGTGAGCCACTGTGTGGTTGCTGGGATTTGAACTCAGGACCTTCAGCAGAGCAGTCAGTGCTCTTAACCACTGAGCCATCTTTCTAGCCCCTCTTTTTTTTTTCGAGACAGGGTTTCTCTGTATAGCCCTGGCTGTCCTGGAACTCACACTCTATAGACCAGGCTGGCCTCAAACTCAGAAATCCACCTGCCTCTGCCTCCCAAGTGCTAGGATTAAAGGGTGCACCACTACCGCCCAGCTAAGATATTCCTTTATTTAAAACAATATATGTTTTACATGTTAACATAAATAGCATGTTGGTATTTCAAAACAAAAATAATGAGCAAAGGCATTGCTTTGTAGTTTAACAAATATTTTCAACGTCTGTCTTAATAGAAAGCAGCTAGATTCTCTTCAATCTCATCACTAGTTTTTTGGATTTTTTATTTTGCCTGAGGTATATGAAGAAAATCTAGTTTTACACAGACATCCAGTTGGAAAAGGGGAAAGTATACTAATAAATTATAGAGAGCTGGATATTCTGAAACACTATATTAAAGCTAAGTAAAAGCCTGCTTCTAAAAGTTTTGTGATAAGAGTTTAATGGAGGGAGGCATGAAAAGGCAGGGTAGAAGACAGAACATGGGGAAAAATAACCAACACTAAAGACTTTTAAAAATACCAAATGAAAAACTACTACTGTACACACACACATACAATATATACTTATATGATTTACCTTCCACAGACACCACAGGATATCAGATAAAAAACTCCATGTCAGGTGTTATTGGCCATGGGATCCCATAGACCATAGTCTATTGGTATTTCTCTTGTTTATTCTTCATCACTTGATGGTAAGACCCTATTGAAGATAACATTGATGTTAATCATAGGATTGAGAAATTAAGCTGGTATCAACCTGGAAGCCCTATGAGAGAGTCTACCACTATTTTGATAAGTGAATATATTAACAAAGTGATTTCTGGCAGGGCGGTGGTGGTGCACGCCTTTAATCCCAGCACTTGGGAGGCAGAGGCAGGCGGATTTCTGAGTTCGAGGCCAGCCTGGGCTACAGTGTGAGTTCTAGGATAGCCAGGGTGATCAGGAAAAACCCTGTTTTGAAAAAACAAAACAAAACAAAAAAATGATTTCTAAGTTCTTCTCTTTAATCAGATAGACAGTGCATCTTTCATCAGAGAAACGTCTTTCTTCAGCAGGTAGTGATTAACACAGAGATCAACAAACAGAAAATAAGCAACTGTAAAATTCTCAGCTCCACAAATTTCTATCACATCCCTTTATTCAAAGGTTCAGACAAAAGATTATAAGAGCCAGAGAAGATAGATATCTATAGAAAAAGTGTTTGCCAGACACATCAGAGCAGTTGCATACATGAACTTACAGAGGTTATGCCGATATACATGAGATTTGCACAAGATCACACCAGCTAAAAACCAGCATGGATAAAATAAAGGGGTTCATGAATTCATGCCCTTATTTGAGGAGCAATGGCAATGGCAATTGAGTTGATGGCTGTTGGGAGAGGGCAAGTCAGTTTTCTTCGGGGGTTCTAGCTATGAGATGCTCGGTAGAGAGTCCTATACCCATTCACACAGCAATAAGTGGTATCATTGTGTCTGTGCGTGTGTGTGTCTGTGTATATGTGTGTATGTGCAAGAGAGACTGTCCCACAGACAAAGGCAAAGAGAAATGAACAGAAAGAGTCAAAGAGACAGAGTCAGAAACAGAGAGAGAGACAGAGACAGAGGTAGACATAACTTAGAGAAAAGTGATAGAAGGGATAGGGAGGAATCAATGAGGAAGGAGTAAGGAATTGGATTAAATCCAAATGCTCTGAATATATGATTATTAAATAAATATTTTAAAAGTTAAAATGAGAGTACAAAAGCTTTGTTTGAAACATGGTTTTATATCCCAGGCTGGCCTTGGAGTTGCTATGTAGGTGAGGGAGACCTTGAATCACTGGTCTTCCTGCCTCTAATACTTTTGTTACCCTACCTAGTTTTACTTGGTACTGGGGATGAACCCTGTGATTCTTGTAGAATAGACAGGCACTCTGAGCTATACCCTCAAACCAATAACACAAATATTTTAATGAACTTTTTATACTGTTACATTAAAAACCATTGTTTTGAGTATAGCATCTTCCCAAGCATTATTTTCATGTCTTGACTGTTTTTAAAATATTAGTTCGCCAAAACATTTTCATGTCTTGATCATTTTGAAGATATTAAATCACCAAGAAATATACATTTTCAAGTATTATTATGTTTCATTAATAATACCACGAGATCACATTAAATAATATTACCTTGAATCTCTATGAAGTAGATGTAAATTTTTATACCTTTAATTTTATTTTTAAAGATAAAATTGTATAGTTTATGACAAACATTTTAACTTTTTTTAAGTAACATGCTTATAGGGTGGCTTTTCAAAAGTTGCCACTTTTCTTTTAAGTATAGTGATGTTCTACAAAGAAGCAGCGAGCTCAGTTCACTGAACTGTTTAACTGCACAGACAATCATGGCATGCAACCATGGAGCATGGCACAAGCGAGTTTCCTACTTATACTGAACACTGAGAAGACATGCACTCAGCGGTCATCATAAAACACATCTCATTGCTTCTTCAATGTATCAAAGTGGTTAAGTGAAACTGAACTAATTTTCAGACGTGAGTGCTCATATGTCATGACCCTGGTGACTGTTAGTGACGTTTAGAACTTGTATTTTAATCTATTCTACATTCCAGGAGTTCTACCCCCTGTCTTATTTCTGTTGCTGTGACAAGATACCATGACAAAAAAGCAACTTGGGGAGGGAAGTGTTTATTTTAACTTAACTCTCAAGTCATACTCCATCACCAAAGGAAGTCAGGGCAGGACTCTCCTGGAAGGAGAAGCTGAAGCAGAGGGCACAGAGGAGCTCGGTTTACTGGCTCACTGTTCATAACCTGTTCAGTCTAGTTTCTTATGCACTCCTCTCTTGTTTCTTCTTATCAGGTTCCTGGTCATAGTGGGAAAAAATACATACTATATTTATATTTGGACATCAGGGGAAAATAATGCAGGCTTTCTATTGCTGTTTTGTTTTGTGCTTCAATGGATAAAATCCAGGGTCTTGCATATCCTAGGCAAGAGTTTATTGCTGAGATAGATTCCTAGCTTAACTCCTAGCTTAATAGACTCCTTTCCTATTATGCACAGTTGGCTTTTTTTCTTCATAACAATTATCTTGAGAAGGGCAAAGAAAGAAATAAAACCTCACAAGTGTGAGCAAATTAGAAAACATAAACAAACAGAAGGGTGCTCCTAAGGCATACATATGCCAACATAACAGTATTAGGGGTTTGCTGCTCTTGGCCATTCACAATGAGCATTCCCGTCAAAATGTATAAGCCTGTTCCAACTTGATGCAGAACACAGTGGAGGTGAGACTGGTGTTTTTATTTACTTATTATATACAAGTACACTGTAGCTATCTTCAGACACTCCAGAAGAGGTGTCAGATCTCATTATGGATGGTTGTGAGCCACCATGTGGTTGCTGGGATTTGAACTCAAGACCTTCGGAAGAGCAGTCAGTGCTCTTAACTGCTGAGCCATCTCTCCAGCCCAGAAACTGGTGTTTTTAATGTCATACTTTTTGCATGCTTACCTTTATAAAAGATTGATTAACATTATGACAGGAAAATCTAGTTCTTAAAACGGCTTTTAATACAATTTTAAAAAGAACTAT
>NW_022196896.1:34822523-34824997 GCF_008632895.1 Mastomys coucha
TCGAACTCAGAAATCTGCCTGCCTCTTCCTCCCAAGTGCTGGGATTAAAGGTGTGCGCCACCACTGCCCAGCTCTATTTAATTTTTTTTTTAACTTTATATCCCTATCTTGGTCTTCCCTCCTTTCTTCTCAGTCCTGCCTGCCCCTACAGGACTCTCCCTCCATTACTCTTGGGTACCATCCCACCCCAGGAAATCAAGTTGCAGCAGAACAAAGTGCATCCTTTCCCACTGATATCTAACCAGGCAGTCCAGGTAGGGGATGGGGATCCAATGGTGGGGAGCAGAGGCAAACCCAATTATTAAGGGACCCACGCAAAGACCAAGCAGCACATCGGTTACAAATGTGTAGGGGGCCTAAGTTCAACCCATGCATGCTCTAAAAAGAATTAACTTTAAAAGTCAAAAATGTTGCTTTGTCAAAATAATTACATGTGTTTTCTATCAACTTTGACAGACTTTTAACTGGCTTGGAATCATTTGCATATCTATTTGAGCCAGAGTCTGCTCTGACCACATCTTATCTCTGGTTCAGTGGGGCTGATAGATAAGTGAGATGCACTTGAACATCTGGCAGCAGGTCTGGTTGATTGCTGCTGCTGGAGAGATGACTCAGCACTTAAGAGCACAGACTGCTCCTGCCGAACTAAGTTTTGTTCCCAGAATCCATATGGGGTTGCTCACAACCACCTGAAATTTCAGTTTTTGGGGATCTGATGTTCTCTTCTGGACTTTGTGAACCCTTGCACTCATGTGAAAATTCCCTGAACAGACAAAGTTAAAAATAAAAGTAAACCTTTTAAAACAAAAAAGGGCTTTTTGAAACTGGTGTTATCTAAATTAAATTGTTTGCAATGGAAGTCTTTTCTGCATATCCCTAATTGTCTTGTGATTATAATTTTTTGAGTACAAATAATTAGATGCTCCCAAACATTTTGCATTCCAAGAAGTGGTACTGTAATAGTTAAAAGACTTTTTAACAAGGCCACATAGTAAAGCCTGCTATGATTTTAAAAATTATTAAGCATTCTTTGATATTGTTTTACAATTTCCTTAAAAAACTTAGTAATTGTTGTGAGTTGACATCATGTAGGAGCACAGCTTTAACCAAGAAAAACAAACATGGTACGTGACCTTCCTCCCCCCAACCCCCAGCCTTGAGCAGGCTAAATAGACCTTAAGTGTTTGCCACAGTTGGACCTTATTGACCCAGGTGGAGTCTTCTGCCTTGCCCACCTGCAATTTCCTACAGGAGTAGACTGCCCCTTCTGAGCTTGCTTTGCAACATAATCTAGTTGAAACAAAGCAACATAATCCAGTTGAAACAAAGGATGGGGTCTGTGGGCTCTCCCTATATAAACACAGTTAAACTTTGAGCCTTGATCAGAAACTTTTGTCTTGGCTTCATTCTTCTCTCACATCCAGTTCCTTTTTCATTTCCAGCCCCCCTTTCAGGTATCTAGTTTGTCCTCGGCTGTTGGACAGCTAGCTACAGGTGCTGCTGGTGTTGGTGAATTTGAAGCTGGTATCTCCAAGAACTGGCAGACCCGTGAGCACGCTCTTCTTGCTTACACCCTGGGTGTGAAACAGCTAATTGTCGGTGTCAACAAAATGGATTCCACCGAGCCACCTTACAGTCAGAAGAGATACAAGGAAATCGTTAAGGAAGTCAGTACCTACATTAAGAAAATTGGTTTCAACCCTGACAAGGTGCCAATTTCTGGTTGGAATGGTGACAACATGCTGGAGCCAAGTGCTAACATGCCTTTGTTTAAGGAATGGAAAGTCACCCGCACCAGGAATTTGTCCTCAATGCAGGAGGGGCAATCACTGGGCCAAGGAATTTAGATCTAAAACAGAAAATTGGGGCTGTCTGGTGTCAGGGAAAAGAACAGAGGGGCCAGCCTCAGGCCCCCAGACTTTCACAGCAAGCAGCTTCATGGTCCCTTATGGCCATGAGCTGCTGCCAAGCCAGGGAAATCCATTTCTGAACTTATCAGAGCAACCCCAGGAAGTGCAGGATTGGACCTCAGTTCCACCACCCATGCAGTATTGACCCCAGAAATGGGGGTTCAAACTCTGCCTATAGGAGTTTTTGAGCCCTTGCCCCCCAGGGACCTTGGGATTACTTTTAGGCCAAAGCAGCATTATAAAAGGATTGCAGATCTATCCAGGTGTTATAGATAAATGATTATGAGGAAATTAAAATTATGGCTGCTTTCCCATGGTATTATAACTGTATTTGTTAACAAAAGAATTGCTCAACTTATTTTAGTTCACTTGTATCCACAACTTTCCAAATTTGTTAAGAGTGAGAGAAGACAGAGTGGCTTTGGTTCCTCTGATGTGTATTGGGTTCATTCTATTACCAGTAAGAGACCTAACCTTAAATTAATAGTGAAAGGAGGCAGCCAGCCGGGAGCCACAGGCCCCACGACTCCCAGGGGAGCCGAAGGGCAGCAGGGACACGATCCT
>NW_022196896.1:34832354-34838401 GCF_008632895.1 Mastomys coucha
GAGGGGAAACTGGGAAAGGAGAAATTCACATGTAAATAAAGAAAATATCTAAAATAAAAAAAAAATAGTCAAAGGAAAAAGTTTTGAAGGATTAATAGATACTGGGGCTAAAGCAGCATAGTACAGATTGCTTGCTTGCTCTAATAGGATTTAAAGGCACTTTAGATAATTATTACCCTCAAGATAATTTGATAAAATTTTTAAATGTACATACAGTTATATTTCCTAATACAACATCTTTACATTTGCATAATGTTGTTTTGATTTTTACTGATAGCTCCTCTAAAGGACAAGCAGGATATCTCATAAATAATCAACATGTAGTTATAGGGACTCCTAGGCTCTCAGCTCAGCTAGCAGAACTGACAATAATACTGAATGTTTTTCAGTCTGTAAATGATACGTTTAATCTTTTTACTGATAGTCTATATGTGCCTCAGTCCATTCCTCTATTGGAAACTTGTGGTACATTTCATTTCAATACACCAGGTGGATCTCTGTTTTCACAACTACAAAACATTCTTACCTGAAAAAAAATCCCTTTTATATTGGTCATATATGAGCTCATTCTGGTCTTTGTAGACCTTTAGCTGCAGGCAATGATCACATTGACAAAGCTTTAATAGGAAAAGCCTTAGTTTCAGATCCTCTTGCATTGGCTAGATGTGATCATAATAAATTTCATCTTTCTAGTCACACCTTAAGGCTCCGACATAAGATCACTAAGAAGCAGGCTAGAATGATTATAAAACAATGCCCTAACTGCCTTACATTATCTCTGGTTTTTCATTTAGTGGTTAATCCACAAGGCCTATGCTTAATCATATTTGGCAAATGGATGTAACTCATTATGCAGAATTTGGAAAGTGAAATATATACATGTCTGTATTGACACTTGTTCAGGATTCATTTTTGCTTCTCTACATATGGGAGAAGCCTCTAGAAATGTCATTGATCATTGCTTACAAGCCTTCAATGCTATGGGATTACCTAAAGTCATCAAGAAGATAATGGGCCAGCTTATACTAGAAACAACATTACAGCATTTTGTAAGGAATTTGGTATTAAACATAAAACTGGAATTCCTTATAAGCCAATGAGACAATGCACATCGCACTTTAAAAAAATGGCTTTTAAAAATAACAGAGGGGGAGTTATACCTTCCAGGGTCACTGTACTGGCTGGTTTTGCGTGTCAACTTGACACAGGTTGGAGTTATCACAGAGAAGGGAGCTTCAGTTGGGGAAGTGCCTCCATGAGATCCAGCTGTGGGGCATTTTCTCAATTAGTGATCAAGGTGTGTAGGGCTCCTTGTGTGTGGTGCCATCCCTGGGCTAGAAGTCTTGGGTTCTATAAGAGAGCAGGCTGAGCAAGCCAGGAGAAGCAAGCCAGTAAGAAACATCTCTCCATGGCCTCTGCATCAGCTCCTACTTCCTGACCTGCTTGAGTTCCAGTCCTGATTTCCTTTGGTGATGAACAGCCATGTGGAAGTAAGTTGAATAAACGGAAGTAAGCTGAATAACCCTTTCCTCTCCAACTTGCTTCATGGTCATGATGTTTGTGCAGGAATAGAAATCCTGACTAAGACAGTCACCAAAAGCACACCTTGCTTTTGTCTTGTTTTAAATTTTTTGGGAACTGATGCTAAAGGTCAGTCTGCAGTGGATTGCCACTGGCATCCAGTCACTTCTCCTCGCCTTGAGCAGACTAAATAGACCTTAAGTGTTGGCCACAGTTGGAGTCTTCTGCCTTCCTGCACCTTCAATTTTCTACAGGAATAGACTGCTCTCTGAGTTTGCTTTGCAACCTAATCCAGCTGAAACAAAGGATGAGGTCTGTGGGCTCTCCCTATATAAACACAGTAGTAAATATTGAACTTTGAGCCTTGATCAGAAACTTTTGTCTTGGCTTCATTATTCTCTCATATCCAGCCCTCCTTTCAAGTATCTAGTTTGTCCCTGGCTGCTGGATGGCTATAATGGTATGCACACATTTATAAGTGAACATTAACTATAAAGTAAAGGATAACTGTAGGGTTGTGGAGTCCCACAACCACTCTGCCACAGGGTATGGCTGCTTTGAGAGGAGGGATGCAGGAAGTTGACAGTGCTTAACTCATGTCATCGCCAGAAGCAGAGTCTGAGGACAGAGTGGTGGCCCTGCCTGGAATGGATCTTGCCTGGTGCCGGGGAGGGGTGGGGGGCTGCAAGGTGGGGTGGGGAGAGGGGAGCTTCAGCTGGTCCCTTGGGGAAGAGTCCTTGGCTTGACTGCAGTGGGCTAAGGCATGGTGGCAGTCATTTCTGGGAGTGCAGAGAAGCCTTCTGTGGTAGACTAGTTAGCAGCTCTGTAGGTGAAGGCCTTCTCCATGACTCTCCACAGTGGATCCCGATGAAAAAAGGCAGTCCATGGTTTTCAGGCATGTATTATCATGGCGATAAGTAGATGTGTAAAACCATACCACAGTTCTCAGAGTGGGCCTGAGGTTAAATACCTTTTGCAGGGAGGAATGTCTGAGAAGGAAAGCTTACTGGCTAAGCTCTCCAGGTCTCTATGTACCTCATTAGCACAGAGATCTGTTTTGAGCCTACTTGTCATGTCCTCTTCATGTGGAGGGGCTTGGGGACTTGTCCTTACATGCCTGATGGTCACAAATCTATGGGGGATAGTGGTGGCTACAGGTAGTGACAGGGGTCTGGGGCCTGGGAGCAGGCAAAGCTCCTACAGTGTCTTCAGGGTCTCTGGGACTTCTAGCCTTAGCTCAACTGGGAATCAGGGTACTTTTCACAGTCCCACAGATAATCATGCTACAGTTCACTGACCAAGAGGCTAAGCAACAAGGAGGCTTAAGCAGGGACAAAGAAGAGAAAATAGAATAGATTTTTCAGGTGGACCAGGAGCAGGTGGTATTGGGAGCAGGTGGGATCAGATGGGAGATATGGAGGGAGAAAATACTGGAAGAAATGATTGAAACTGGGGGCATTTCAGAGGCAAGGTGGAGACCTAGTACAATGGAAACTCTATGGACTCTACTAAAGTAGATTACTTAGCAATGATTCCTGGTAATGGGGGACACAGGGCCTGAACTGGCCATCTTCTAGAACCAGGCTAGGCATCAAGTAGGACACCAACCCAGCCACAAAACCATAAGCCTATAGTTTAACTTGCCTGCACAGTGTTCTGAGACTGGAGCCTAGCAGGATCATTAGCAAAGAAGCCAGACAGAGTTCATCCAGCAACTGATGGGAGCAGATGCAGAGTTCCACAGCCAAACATTAGATGGAACTTGGGGAGTCCTGTGCAGGAGGGGTAGAAGGATGGGGGGAACTAGAAGCATCAGGGACACACTAGGAGAACTAAGTCCACAGATTCAACTGACTGGGACTCATGAGAATTCAGCAGAGATCAGGGAGCTTATAGGGGTTTGACCTAGGTCCTCTGAATATACATTGTGGCTAGGTGGCTTGAGGTTCTTACAGAAATCCTGCGGAAGCTAAGGCTGTCTCTTGACTCTTCTACCTACTTGTGGGACCCTTTTCCAATTACTGGATTGTCTTTTTCAGCCTTGATGTGATAGTATGTGCCTGGTCTTATTGTAGCTTATTATGCAATGTTTGGTTGATGTCCTTGGGAGGCCTAGTCAGGGGGAGAGCAGAGGTAGACAGAGAGACTGGGGTGGGGGGGGAGGAGGGGAGGAGAAGGAGAGGAAATTGTGGTTGGGCTGTAATGTACAAGAGAATAAAAAATTAAAAAATAATATTCTAAGAAATCACAAATTGACTCTAGATAATCACATCTTAATTGCGCCCCTTTATTTGGCTAAGAAGGTGGTGTTCTTTTGGGTGGGGCATTGCTTTTCTGATTGTTATATTAGAGAAACCTAGAAAATAAGTATCATCCTAACAACACGAGACAAGTAAAACCAAGAACAAGGCAGACAATGATGTCTTCAAAAAGTCATATGGATACAAAGCAGGAAATTGTCAGAACCAAAATGTAAGGGCGAGGACAGTATATAATCCATAATTCCAAAGGATCATGAGTTCAAGGTCAATCTGGACTGCTGTGGGGTATTCACTAGAGAAGACTGATCAGACATGGGTTTGAGCTGAAAGAAAGTCTTTATTAGCCAGCTGGTGACTACACTGAGTGTTTGGGGTATTAGTATAGCTTTGAGGCTTTCTCAAGGTAAAAAATCATGTCCTGGATTGACATACTTCAGTTAACAAGAAGCAGAACTACAGAGGCCAAAAAGTAACTTAAGTACATTTAGAGACTCTCCCAGACTATGGACTTGGATGGATTAGGTCTTTGTTTTAGCTTTGGCAGGTGGTGCTGTCTATGTGCCGAATTTTACAACCTGAATGGTACTTTCATAATGGAGCCAGTTGTGCTAAGGTCTGGGGCCCTGTTACAGGAGTATATAAAAAGAACCAGAAAAAATGCAGCCTCTTACATCAGCACTTTGGTAAGCAACTAAAGCTGAGAAGTGATTTTAAAAAGTTATTTTTAAAATGTATTTCTTATCCACATTTACCTGACACCAGTGACTAAAACTGCAAATCTCTCAGTAGAGAGGATGGGCAGAAAGGGAGGGGAATAGTGTACTTGTTATGTTTCTGTTGCTAGACAGAACACCATGACAAGGGAACATATATAATGAAGCCTTTATTTGGGGCTATAGTTCCAGAGGAAAAAAGTCCATGGTGGGGTGGGGTTGGCACTGCAGCAAGCAGAAGAAAGTGTGGCTTGAGAGGGAAGGCGAGAGCTCATGCCCTCAGCTTCCAGCACAAAGTAGAGAGAATGAGTTGGATGTAGCATGAGGCTTTTAATCTCAAAGTCCTCTCCTGGTGACATACTTCCTCCAGCAAATACCTCCTAAAGCTCTCCTAAACATACTGAAGTATCACTAATAAGGAATGAAGTGTTCAAATATCGAAGCCTACTGAGGGACATTTTCATTCAAACCACTACAAATTATAACAAGAGTTGTAAAAGAATGGACTCAAGAGAATTAAAATTTCCCCCTAACAGAAACAATAACTTACAGACATGGGTTAGGAGAAGATATATCTCCAAGAAAAAGACTCAGAGCTCTGATAAAATATGGAACAGTGTTGCCCTAACCTTCAGTACTCCCCACCCTCAGGTGATCCTTGGGAGTAGGGGGTAAGAAAGCATGGAATGACACAGGGGGGTTGGGGTGAAGATGCAGAATTAATGACACAGACCCCGGGAGCCAGGTGTGAAGCAGAAGCAGACTTGTCTATTGTAATAGTGAGGAATGCCTTTATACCTTCTGCCCACCTCCCCTCAGTCCTAACTGCTTGGACAGAACAGTTGATATCAGCTGATTGGTTACCCTGGTCTCATACACTGTCTTTGTTGTTTCTGGGAGTCAGGCAGTTTCGGGAGATTAGAAAAGGCAGAAGTGCCTGCTGTGTATGTATGGACCATTGCAGGCTACTAGTTAGAACTGCTGATTTATTCTTACATCCATAGAAACGTGTTTGTTTAGTTTTCTGTAAATAATCAAACCGTCACTGAACTTTGGTTCATCCTGCTTACAGAACACCTCTAGCATTGCAGAGTAGATGAATATCTTTTAATTCACATTTTTGTTTATTCTCTGACTGCCTCATAAATGTACACAATGGATTTTAATACTTTCTGCCCTCTGCCCCCAATTTCCCTGTCTCACGCCCTCCTTCTTCAGACACATTTCAAAGTGAAAACATGCTTCATATAAAGACATAGCACAAAATGGCAGAATGTGTAGGTTCATTTGAAATGTTGGAGATTCTGTCTAATTCCAAGCCAAATTTCATTTAATGATTATTTATTTATTTATTTATTATTCACTTTACATCCCAATATCAACCTCCACTCTCCTCCCAGTGCTTCCTCACACAACGCCCCCCCCCCATCCTTCCTCTGATTATCCTTTGAGAAGGAAAGCCCCGCTCTAGATATCCCCCTCCTCCAACCTCCACCACTCTGTCCTGCTATATCACCTTCACCCATACCACCACCACCACCACCCACCTCCA
>NW_022196896.1:34838996-34845662 GCF_008632895.1 Mastomys coucha
TGCTATATCACCTTCATCCATACCACTACCACCACCACCACCCACCTCCACCACTCTGTCCTGCTATATCACCTTCATCCATACCACTACCACCACCACCCACCTACCCAGATCTCTAGATGCAGGACTAGGCATATCCTCTCCTACTAAGGCCAGATAAAGCAGTCCATTTAGGGGAAAGGGATTCGCAGGCAGGCAGGCAGGCAGGGAACAGATACAGGCAACAGCTCCTGTTTTTGAGGATCAAACTGCTCATCTGCCTCATGTGTGCAGGGGACTAGGTTAAGTTGGTGCTTGCTCTAGGTTGGTGAGTCAGTCTCTGGGAGCTCCCAGAAGTTCAAGTTAGTTGACCCTGTTAGTCCTCCTGTCCCTATCTACTTCAAGTCCCTCAACAATTATTCCCCCAACTCTTCCATAAGATTTCCAGAGCTCCATCTAATTTTTGACTGTGGGTTTCTGCATCTCTTTCCACTAGCTGTTGAGTGGAGCTTCTCAGAGGACAGTTATGCTAGGTTCCTGTCTGCAAGGATAACAGAGTATCATTAATAGTGTCAGGGATTGGTGCTTGCCCATGGGATGGGTCTCAGTTTGGGGAAGTCATTGGTTGGTCATTCCCTCTATCTCTGCTCTATCTTTGTCTCTGTACATCTTGTAGACAGGACACATTTTAGGGACAAGGTTTTGTGGATGAGTTGCTGTCCTTATCCCCACAGTGGGAGTCCTGCCTGGCTACAGGAAGTGGCCACTTCTGGATCCATATCCCCCATGCTAGGAGTCTCAGCTAGAGTTGCCCCTCCTGGGGCCTCCCCCCATCCCAGGTTTCTGGTGCCTCACAAAGATTGCCCACCATGGATTTCCCTTCTCTTTCCCCTGCTCTTCCTACATCTGATGCTCTCTCCTCTGCTCATTCCCCTCCCTATCCCTACCCAGTTCCCTCCTTCCAACCACCTTCCATATCTATTTTGTTTCCCTTTCTGAGAAATATTCAACCATCCTTCCCTGTGCTCTCCTTGTTATTTGACTTCTTTGGATCCCTTGATTTTAGCATGGTTCTCCTGTACTTTATGGCTAATATTCACTTATAAGTGAGTATATCCCATGCATGTTCTTTTGAGTCTGGGTTACCTCACTCAAGATGATATTTTCTAGTTCCAACCATTTGCCTGCAAACTCATGATAATCTCATTTTTAATAGCTGAGTAGTATTTCATTGTGTAAATGAAGTACATTTTCTTTATCCATTCTTCGGTTGAGGGACATTTAGGTTGTTTCTAGCTTCTGGTTATTACAAATAAGGGTGTTATGAACATAGTTGAAGCAGGTATCCCTGTGGAATGGTGGGGCATCTTTTGGGTATATGCCCAGGAGTAGTATAGCTGAGTCTTGAGATAGAACTACTCCCAGTATTCTGAGAAACTGTCCAACTCATTGCCTGAGTGGTTGTATAAATTTGCACTCCTGCCAGCAGTGGAGGAGTGTTTCCTTTGACCTACAACCTCACCAGAATGTGCTGTCCCTTGAGTTTTTGATCTGAGCCATTCTGATGGGTGTAAGGGTGGTTTTGATCTGTATTTCCCTGATGACAAAGGATGTTGAACATTTCTTTAAGTGCTTCTTGACCACTTGAGATTCCTCGGTTCTGAATTCTCTGTTTAGCTCTGTATCCCATTTTTAATTGGGTTATTTGGTTTGTTGGTTTATAACTTCTTGAGTTCTTTGTGTATTTTGTATATTAGCCCTCTGTTAGATGTAAGGTTGGTGAAGATCTTTTCCTAGTCTGTAGGCTGTTGTTTTGTCTTAATGGTGTGTCCTTTGACCTTATTCACACTCTTTCTTTAAGTGTACAATGCCACAAAAACTTTCTATGCCTCAAATTTTTATCTGTTAGTTTACTCAAGACAATTTACACACCATTTCAGATCTTTACAGCTGGATTTACTTTTTTCTCCCACATTAACAGATATAATCATTTAAAATTAGCTAGTTTTTTAAAATTAATTTTATTATTTATTTTATGTATATGAGTACAAAGTAGCTATTTTCAGGCACACTAGAAGAGGACATCAGATCCCATTACAGATGGTTGTGAGCCACCGTGTGGTTGCTGGGAATTGAACTCACAGCCTCTGGAAGAGCAGTCACTGCTCTTAACTGCTGAGCCATCTCTCTAGCCCAGGGATATTTCTTTAAAAACTTTAAAATTACCATGCCAGGAATTTCTATAATGCTGTCGGCTGCACAGATTATGTGGGGTTTGCAAAAAAAAAAAAAAAAAAAAAAAACCCACACAAAGTGGAATTTTCTTTGAGAAGTAGAAGGATTTCTCAAAAGGTCACAGCCCACATCCCTGTCAGAAAGAAACACGAGTAATCGGCCTCAGAGAAGAAGCTGCCATTGCCAACTTTAAAAGACTAACCCAGGAGGGCGAGCTGATTCCAGAAGATGCACAGCTGACGGGCATGGTCACAGTACACAGTACTTGCCAGGCAAGTTGGAAAGGTCAGAGGCAGAAAGGCAGTCCTTGAGGTGAGGCTGACATTGAAATTGCAAGTTTTTCTCATTCACTCTGCTTTCAGCCACATGGCCTCCTTTAGGCCTGCTGGAAGGGATGGTGCCTCCTGAGGCCAAGTTAATCTATAGTCTTCAGAGAGGCAGTGGGGAGGGGAGCTCTACCATGCCATTTTATTCAAGAGCAAATGGATACTCCAGGAAGAAACACAGAAGGTGATTTACAAGTACATAAAGTAGATCTAGAAGACAATATACTGAAATGTGGACCTAAATGTCCACATACAGGTAACTGAGGAACAAGACAAAAAAGTATCCAGTGTGTGACTTCACCTTCAGTGGGTCCACAAAATTTCCATGCAGCCATGGGTCACACAGGACATGGACAGTCACTTTACAGGTTGCAGCTCATCATTGCCATCCTCTCTCAAGGTTTATAACTAAAATCCTTCTCAAAACAAGTCATTTCCAATTCATAAGTCCTCAGACTCTAAACATATTTTTCAGAGAAGAATAAAACAGCTTAACTTTTGACATATCATTAGGAATAAGAGCAGATCACCTGTTCTACATGCTCTGAGACTCTTATCCACAATACAGCTGCATACTTTACCCTAATTCATAGATAATATAATTCATAGATTAAAAATAAGTAAGGAAATATTACAATTTTTTTTGAGAAAGGGTTTCTTTGTATAGCCCTGGCTGCCCTGGAATTCACTCTGGAGTCCAGGCTGGCCTTGAACTCAGAAATCTGCCTGTCTCTGTCTCCCAAGTATTGGGATTAAAGGCATGTGCCACCACCGCCTGGCTAGGAAAAATTAAATTTTAAGTACAAAGAAGTGACTTCAACCTGACTCTCAATTATCCACTGATAGGAGATAGACAATGACTAAGGAAATACAAAATCAGGAATGATTTTTAAATCCATTCAGTTCAGTACTTAAGATTAGTTTGGATTATATTCATTCAAAAACATAATAAAACACTTAAATTATATTTTAATTCCTTTATCAGCTAGTTAGAAAGAATGTTAATAAAGAGCAAACAAAAAGAAAAACTTATATGGATTATATATATTAGTGAATCACCAATAATGCACTGGTGTCACCTTAAGGAAAGAAATAAAGGCACTGCCCCTTGGAGTCATTTAGCAAAGAGTGAGTTCAGACATGAATTCTTTAATTTATTTTCACTGTCTTCTGTTCTCTGTCTTTTCCATAAGTATAAATCTGTGTCTACCTGAAGAAGACTGTTTTGTGATCTGTCCATCCATGTGTCTGTCCCTCTGTGTCTATTGTATCCTCTGTATATTGTATCTTTATATATCTGACCCTATTATATGTCTCTGTGCCTTTCCCTAACAAAGGTATTCTCTGTCATTATTGAATAGCACAAAAAAGGGGATGTAATGGGACACTTTACTGAAATCTTTGACAAAGCTTCAACAAGAATTAAATTGCTGCCTCTAACTGACCCAACCTACCCAGATAACAAACAGTACTACAAATGCTGTTTATCAGCTAATTTCCATAAATGGATGCTTTCAACCATCATTGTAGATTTTTTTGAAGTTGTTTTCAACCTTTGTATTTGCTGCTTTCAGCAAATGATACACATTCACTATCTGGGTCAAGGGCAGGGAAAAGTACATAATTTAAGATTACAGCTATGGCTTAGCTTAGATTGTAAATTGCTTACACAGGAAATCTAAGGCAAGTAAAGTTGATTGTTATGTTGTTCTCTCTTTTTAATATATATTCTGATCATGGTTTCCTCCCAGATCCTCCCCACTACCTCACCCACCCACATTGTTCCCTTCAGAGCAGGTTAAACAAACAGGTTGAGTAGCAGAAGGGCGGCAGTCTAATGTCATTAATGCCCTCAAGGTGTGTTACCAATTCTGGCTGTGAAGTCCAGCAAAAGTCCCACGCTCTTGTAATAGGAGATATTTTTATAATATTGCATTGCCACAGTCTCAGCTTGGGAGAAAACTATATGGGACATTCCTCACTGTATTATCCAAAAATGGGTGTAGAGAGGCTATTCTTGATCACTGTCAAGATGTTACATGCATTGGGGATATTTTAGAACTATTTTCAGAAGGTTAGCAAAGACTGATAAGCAGACAGACAGGAGTGCACATGTAAGCATGTATGCATGAGTGTGCGTGTCATTATACATATGTACAGTGAAAAAATAATAAAAAAGACTTGTGACCTTTTACTTCTTCTGAGAGAGCAAAGCTTAGTTCTCTGGGGCCAGCAAGAAAGAGGGAAATATCACACACACACACACACACACACACACACACACACATACACACACATTCCTTGTCCCCAAGAGATGTATCCTATCATAGTCCAGAACTTCATTCTGTACCTTAGATCAAGAGTAGTAAATGTGCATCCAAAAATCACCACCACCACCCCCACCAAAACCAAGGTTCTGCCCTCAGTCACTCAATGCTTGTGTTAGTTAGCTTCTTGTCACTGGTATGCCTAATGTGGGTTCACAGTTTGGACAGTCTGGTGCATGATTAATGGGCTCATTGTTTTAGGGTCAGAATCAGGATTCTATATTTAGTAAGGAGCATGTGATATGTGATATGATGATTGGATGTGAAGGAAAAGGAAATAAAGACTGGGATTACATAATTCCCTTCAAAGCATGCATAAACTCTCCTGCCAAGAATCTCTTAAAGGCCATCATCTCCATATAAGTCCAAGATGAAGATGAAGATCTTCCCATATTGGAGAGAGAGACAGAAAGAAAGAGAGGGAAGGAGGGAGGGAGGGAGGGAGGGAGAGACCTTCTGAATCTAATGCCTTCTTTTTGTTTCTTCTTTGAACACAACTACTAACAAACCACAACCAACACTCCTGAATAACCAACAACCAGCCCTGCCTATTGACTCCCTGGCATTTATACAACCTCTGAAAAGTTTCTAGGATTCCAAACATTACACAACCACAGAAACTATCTACAGCTAACAAACCCACATTTCTGCTAGAGCACAAAGCAAATCATGGTCAGCTGCTATGGACAGTCCAAAAGAGCCCCAAGTTCTTATCCCTGGGATTAAAATGAAAGAACATTTTATATAATATTTCTGTTTTTCTAAAATAAATAAAAATTACAGAATTGTCACTACACTTCCCTGAAAATAAAAGTTTTAAACTAGGCTAGGTAATTGTCCTGTGACTGAAGGACAGAGGCTGGAGACTTCTAATCTGATCAGCTTTTCACTTTCAATGCTTTGGCTAAGCCAGTTTTCAATCGGTCACTTCCATTACACTGTGTCTCTGCTGCCTTGGAGAATGAAGCAGACCACCGGTTCCAAATGGACTGCAGACATTACTTTACTTTCCCGTGTGCTACGATGCTACCAAGGTCACTATCTGAAGACTTTCACAGAGTCCCTTTATCAACACTCGAAGCACCTTGAAATGTGGGATAAGGTATTCCTGCAACCTAATACTAAAAGGCGCAATTTCTAGTGAAGGATGCATTCACTTAGTGCGTTCACCTGAGTCGTATTCTGCACTATCTCCCATCTTCCCTATATTGTCTATGGCACTGATGGGGTTTTTCCCTAAATAGAAATCCCAGGCCAAAACTTATTTATAGTCTTCAGGATACAGCCCCAGCTCCTCAGTGCATTGGTCAGGACCTTTTATAGTCTCTATTATTTTATAGTCTCTATTTTTATAGTCTCTCTCTCTCTCTCTCTCTCTCTCTCTCTCTATATATATATATATATATATATATATATATATATATATATATAGTCTCTATTATTTTATATTTTATAGTCTCTATTTCTTCTCCAGTCTTAACCCTGGTGCTCACTGTCCTTTTTGGGCAAAGCAATGCTGAACCTGCCCTGCTTTCTGAAGCATGTGCTGCTCAGGCCTGTCATTTGCATTTGCCAGTCCTTCTGAAATATCCTTGTCTTCACTAGCTTTCCAGAACCTCCCCTAATTTCTTTAAGACCTGTATTGCATCAGCAACTGTAAAAGAAGTCAGTGTAAATTTAGAAGTTTAAAGGGGAACATGTCTGCAACCCCCATGTATATGGAATAGAAATCCTGCCCTGGCTCAGCTGCAGCCTCCTCCTCTAAGACTTTTTTTTTCCTTTTTTAGGGTTTCTTTTTT
>NW_022196896.1:34845800-34847177 GCF_008632895.1 Mastomys coucha
GGGCTGCAAACCCTTCATCTCCTTGGGTCCTTTCTCTAGCTCCTTCATTGGGGACCCTGTACTCAGTCTAAAGAATGGCTGTGAGCCTCTACTTCTGTATTAGTAAGGTACTGTCAGAGCCTCTCAGGAGAGAGCTATATCAGGCTCCTGTCAGCCGGCACTTGCTGACATCCACAATAGTGTCTGGGTTTGGTGATTGAGTATGGGAAGGATTCCCAGGTGGATCAGTCTCTGGATTGTCCTTCCTTCAGTCTCTGCTCCATACTCAGACTCTGCAACTCCTTCCATGGGTATTTTGTTTCCCCTTCTAAGAAGGAATAAAGTATCTACCTTTGGTCTTCCTTGGGGTTTCTTGTGGTTTGTGGGTTGTATTTTGGGTATTCTGAGCTTCTGGGCTAATATCCACTTCTCAGAGAGTGCATACCATGTGTGTTCTTTTGTGATTGGGTTACCTCACTCAGGAGTGGCAGGGCAGCTGGAAGACTTATAGGCTGCTACCAAGGTGTGTTAGCTGTGACTGGCTACATCCTTATCTCTAAGCTCAGCTGGAGAATACTGTTTCCAGGATCTGCTTGTGGTGGTTGACAGACTTCAGTACCTTGCAGGTTAGTGTATGAGGTCCTAGGTTTTTTTGTTTGTTGTTTGTTTGTTTTTTGTTTTTTCATGTCAACCTGAAGTTACCCTCAGCTCCCAGTCACTTGGGCCTCTCCATGGGGTAATGCCACAAAACACTAGCTTAATTTACAAATACAGTGAGGGAGACAGTTTGTAAAACTCAAGTCTTATTCTAAGGCAACACAGACACAGGAATGTCTTCCATCATTTTTGTCATATTTTATTGATAATAAACACACCACAGGTCCCCAAGGCACTTAAAAACAGTTGACACAGGGCTACAAACACAAAAATGTGGGATCATAGTGGCCCTCTTAGAACAAGACCTAAATTTATTATCCCTGGAATCTTTTTTTTTTTTCTCGCAAGGTTAAAGTTTGGGAAAGAATATAGTTTCTCATTATCACAAAGAATATTACCAAGCTCATTAAAGTGGGACAAAATGGTGTTTGTTCTCTTACTAAAAAGTATTAAGTATTTTGTGGTGAAGGTGACTGAGTTAAAAATAGAATCCTAGTCTGACCTTAGAAAGATCACTTTACATATAGGTGAGAAATATACAGATAATTGTAAAGCAATACCCTATCAGCTAAGTCCCTCATACAGATGCATTAAAATGCACCTGAAGGACTATACCTCCCTCTAGGAGTAAGCACAGGCTAAGGAGTGTGTCCCCATAAAGCAGTTGTTTTTAGCTGGTAAGTATATGTTATGGTAGCCGTTCTCCTTTAATGAGACCATAATGCTGTTGTATCCTAACTA
>NW_022196896.1:34848489-34851931 GCF_008632895.1 Mastomys coucha
AGCAGCAGCAGGGGCAGTGGCAGGGGCAGCGGCAGGGGCAGCGGCAGGGACAGCAGCAACTTGGGGTTCTCTTATTTGGGGTTCTTACCACAGGCCCTCTTGGGGTTCTCACATTTATACTTTCTCAAGAGTCCTTAGAATTCCAAAAATAAACTATCTGCAGCTGTCAAAAATCATGCCCCTCCTAGAGCAGTCCTAGTTAGTGGCTGTAGACAATCTGAAACAGCCCCATGTCTCACATTTAGGATTAAAATAAAAACATATTCACATAACATAATGGGGCTTGTAAAGAAACTAAAATTCTCACTACATAGTCTCTCTAGTTTTCTTCTTCTCATAAAGTCTTTATATACTTGCCAATCCAATAAAACAGTTACTCTGTCTACATCTAAAATGTAGTCTTGGGTTCCATTTGTACCAGTATTAGCCAAAGGTAATGTACATGCTAAAACTATTTCAACCATTATCTCACTGAAGAAAAGCCTGAAGAAAAAAATATGTATTTGAACTCATGTACACAACACTTAAAGTCCTCAAAAGCTCCCTATGAAATACACACATTATTGACTCCATTTCACAGAGTACTTAGTTTCAATAATATTTTGTTCTACTTTGATCTGTAAGATTGAGTCGGTAATCAGACCTTCCATTTTGATCTGGCCGCTGCCTCTCACTCTCACTCTCTGAACAAAACCCCACCAGATCTGATTCCTTTCTATCTAGACATACAGCGCCAGATTTAGTTTGACACTGAGCTTGAATGCATTGTTGCCAGTTCAGTTTATGACTGGAATTCTAGAATTAGTTATTTGCTAATTAATGAGAGTTTAAACTCCCATGTGGACTAAAGATGTGTTTTCCTTAATGCTATCTTTCTTTTTGGGAATGAGTAAGTAAAAATCAAAACAAGGAGCAGACACAATCTGACTCTGGCTCCTTTGCTTAGAGACCCTTTCTTCATGAAGGTAACCCTCAACAGGTTCAACAGCATCAGGGGATAGTCATGATATGTGCATTCAATTATTTAACTATTCAAATGAGGACATAGCCAGAGATTCTTCATGCTCCAGTACTGTGGCATGTGCTGGCATCCTCAATGGGCTCATCATCTTCCCAGGAAGTCTGTGATCACAAGTTCTTTGAACGAGCAAGGTTTTCATCTTCTTGTATCTAGTCTGGGTATAGATACTGCTCTTATTCTGTATCTTAATCTGTTTTCTGGTAGCAAAATACCAGAGAATAGGCAATTTATAAAGAGTAGTTCTGTAGGCTGGGAAGCCCAACTGTGTAACTTTAGCGTCTGTCCCTCTTCCAGTGACAATTTTTCTGCTGCATTGTAACAGTAGTGGAGGGCATTGTTCAGCACACAGGTAGCTTTCATTTGCCTTTCTCTTTTTCCTTACAAAAAGCCACTGATGCCATCATTGGACCTTAACCAATCATAATTCTTTCAAAGATCCCATCTTTAAATCCGATTAAGCATTTAAAATCCCATTAACTATATAAACTTGAAGATTGAGTTTGTAGTACTGAAAGACCCCCATAGCTGGGGAGGCCCTCACTCAAGTCTCGGGATAACACGACCACCCAATAACTCATGAGAGACCGAACTTGCTGTAATCACATGAGGTTTATTCCAGATCTGGGGTCGAACTCATAGCCTGGCAGGCCAGAGGGGTTCGACCACGAGCTCGAGGAGTAAGTGGTATTTAAAGGGAAAAACTACAAACTAGGGGGGTGAAGGGGTTACCAGGGAAACATAACAAGAGAACAATGGAAAATTCCAAAGGAACCCACTGCCTAGCTGAGTCAGGTCACAAGGAAGTCACCCTGCACACTCATTGTCTAGAGGAATGTGGTTTGGTCAACGCTATCTTCTTAATGGCTGACCGCTCCTAGGACTAATTAGATGATCAATATCCTGTGGTTTGGTCAATGTTATCTTCTCAATGGCTGACCACTGTCCTGTTCTTCTTAATAGCTGACCGCTATCCTGTTCCTGGAACTGACCAGTCCACATTCCTGGCTCACAGAGACTTCCTATGCCTTCTTTAAGTAAAGGTTACACATTATACATACATTTCTATTAAATGCCCTCATTTTAAATTCTAAGATTCTCCAGCCTTTCCGTACATGAACTGGTGAAAGTTGGGGGGCACATAGAACCTCAGTACTCAGCAAAAGGATGAGTGGGAGCACTACAGCATGCATGTAAAGGTCAGATAATGTTATGTGAAGGTCAGAGGACATTATGTGAAGGACAGAGGACAATGTGAAGGTCAGAGGACAACGTTAGTTACAGAGTCAGCAAAAGAATGAGTGGGAGCACTACAGCATGCATGTGACAGTCAGAGGGCGTTAGTTACAGAGTCAGCTCTCTCCTCAGGTCACCAGGCATCAAGACAAGCACTTTTATTGGCTGAACCTTCTCAGCAAAATGTAATCTGCATTTTCTTAGCAAATACTGTGAGAATTCAACAAATATTTTTAATGAAATAAGTTATGTCAATAAATAGTAGTTCACATTGGGGAAGGTATTTGAAGGAAAGAAAATGTAAGAAGGAATATGTAATCTGTTTGGAAAGTAAACTGCCATATACAACTCGAGGCTGTATATAAAGACACTGGAGCCTCACTATGCAGTCTCTGCCTTCCTGTCTGTCTTAGTTTTTTTTTTTTTTTTCTTGTCCTGGCAGGGGGCTTTTTATTAACATGAATGATAGTCAAAGGAAAATGTCATATCTGCTTCATGTGAATATTCTGATAGAGCTCTTTTGACATTACATTCAAATTACATTTCAAATTTGAAGTAAGTTAAAAATTTGTTTCAATTCTGAGCACTGTTGTTTTTTTTAATTAGATATTTTATTTGTTTATATTTCAAATGTTATCCCCTTTCCCCACTTCCCCTCTGCAAACCCCCTTTCCTAATCCCCCTTACCCTGCTTCTATGAGAGTGCTCCCCCACTCCCCCACTCCCTTCTCACTGCCCTAGCATTCCTCTACACTGGGGAGTCGAGCTACATGGTCCAGGACCAAGGGCCTCTTCTTCCATTGATGTTTAGGCATGACCACATTCAAAATACTATAATCTAATTTGTTTTTAGGCTTGAGTTTTCAAAATGGAGGATATGGGCAGAGCAGGTACAGAGAGGAAAACCCTTAGCCACAAATCAGCTAAACTCTAGAGCTGGAATAAATAGAGGTAGCCAGACCTCTGCAAGGTCACATGAGTCAACAAAGTTCCTTTTATGAGCACTGATGCTATAGACATGCTTTCTGAGGACAGTGGAAGCTGAATCAAGAGTCTACTCCTGTCAGAGCATTCCCTGTGAATAGAGCAGACCCTGTGAATAGAGCACACCCTGTGGAGGGAGCAGACCCTGTGAGGAGAGCACACCCTGTGAGGAGAGCACACCCTGTGAGGAGAGCACACCCTGTG
>NW_022196896.1:34852453-34855400 GCF_008632895.1 Mastomys coucha
AGAACTCACCCTGTGAGGAGAGCACACCCTGAGAGGAGAGCACACCCTGTGAGGAGAGCACACCCTGTGAGAACACACTCTGTGAGGAGAGCACACCCTGTGAGGAGAACACACTCTGTGTGAGGAGAGCACACTCTGTGAGGAGAGCACACTCTGTGAGGAGAGTACACCCTGTGTGAGGAGAGCATACCCTGAGTGAGGAGCGCATACCTTGTGAGGAGAACTCACCCTGTGAGGAGAGCACACCCTGAGAGGAGAGCACACCCTGTGAGGAGAGCACACCCTGTCAAGGAACACCCAAAACTGCCAGCACCAGACCAGTAGACAAGACTTCTTTCAGTGAACAAAAGGAATGAACAAAATTCCCACTAGTTACATCTATAAATAAAAACTCTAGTTCACTGGAGGAAAAGGTGTATGAGAAAGACAAAAGTCAACAAATGAAACACTCAAAGTCCAAGGTTACTGCTGACACAATGCATATGGGACAGTCCCCAACATGAATGGACAAGAAGAAATGTGACCCAATAGATGAGGTTTGGATTGAAAAATAAAAACAGATAGATATGAAGAATATCAAATTAGAAATTTTGGAAATAAAACAGAAATGATAAAAATAAATAGCTCAGTAAATAGGAATCTAAGCTGTATTTCAGAAAAATAGAGAATTAAAGTATGTATAGAAGCAATGTGTAACCCTGTATTATATTAGTAATAGAGCTAGAAAAACTTTCACAACTCAAACAAAGAATACATGTCTGTGGATTGCAATAGTTTCAGAAAACGATTTTAGATGAATTCTAAATGAGTTTATGTGTACTGTTTCTTGATGTCCATAACAAAAGCTACTTGGAATTGCAAGCAGAATTCCAGAATTCTGCTCCCCATTATAAACAGTCTCACAAATTCTTTGCAACAGTCCTGTAAATTGAAGAAAGATGTAGCCCTTTTAATTAAAAACAGGAAAATGCACAGAAGACAATACAAAACTGGAACTTCTGTGTATCACTGGAGAAAACATGTAGCTACTGGAAGATAGTATGAAGATTGTTCAAAGAAACAGATTATCACCACAGGACCCTGCAATTCCATTTCAGGGCACATAGCCCAAAGAATTTGAAACAGGTTGAACAGATAATCATACATACAGATGCTCAGTATAACATTATCCACAATAACTAAGATGTAGAAACAACATCTTTTAGTTAGGGTTACTATTGCTGAGATGAAACATCATGACCAAAGAAACTTGAGGAAGAAAAAGATTTACTCAGCCCAAAGCTTTACATCACAGTTTATCATCAAAGGAAGTTAGGTCAGGAACCAAGCAAGGTTGCTTGGTTCTAACATGCTTTTGGGTCCCCCCAGCACAGCCAGTGTGTCTTAGTTATTCGTGGTCTTTACATTCCTTTTCTTTGTGAGTCTTAGAATAAGTTTCTCAAACCCCTAAAAAAGAGAAAAGTAAACAGCTAGTTTTGTAATGGAATTCTTTGGACTTCATAGCAGCCCTGCATCTGAGCCTTCTGAGATTCAAGATAGGACTTCATACTGATGTAATCACTTCATACTGATGTAATCTTGGCTATCACATGCTGACCTGCCAAATGACTCCCACATCAACAGTCTTTATCATCCAGAGTGTGCTTGACTTTCAAGACTTTGAAACAGCAGTTGTGGATTTCCATGCACAGTGGTGTTGTCCTACAAGATCCTGAATCCAACATTAGAATAATTATAAGCAAGTAGCATGTGAAGGTCTTGATTGTTGAGCTGGATATTGACAACCGCATGATAGTGGCCTGAGTGTAAGAACTCAGCAGATGAAGTGACTAGGGTGTGGGTGTAATTGGTTATATCCAAAAGGTGAGTCTATAGAAGAGAAGGGCAGTTTTTTGGGGATCAGCAAGACCCTTGATGCAGAAGCTTCAGAAATACATGAGTAATATAGAGAAGCCTATGCAGAAACGCAACAGGCAACAGTGCTTTCTGGGTCTTGGTATGGGGTTGGCCTCATTTGATTCCTGACTGAAACTGTCCCGCAGTTTCATGAACTTTGGGTTCTTTCAGTTGAAGGAAGAAAAGGACTTAAAACACAGAGTTTGAGAACAAAAGGACTCAAAGTCAAGTTGAACCCCAATCAAGACTTCGTACTTTACTTTTGGGGTTCAGCATTTATATGTACATGAGAAATAGAAATTGGATCTCTAGGTCACAATGATATTTGCATAACATAAACATTGCGGGAGGAGTCAGGAAAGAGTTGGGAGAGTCAGGGGCAAAGGTAACCAGCGGTGTGGATGTCTGTGAAGTCCTCAGGCAGTAGGCGTTGTTGCAGGCGTAGTTGTATCTCAGCTGTGAGCTTCTCAGGCAGTTTCTTTCAGAGATAATCTATAGAAGGTCTTTTGTCTTAATTCCCCAGGTGACCTCCTTGGGCAGAAATCACCAAAGTCCAGAGGCTGAACTGGGTAGGGGAGGCAACACCTGACAACTTGAATTTCAGAGGGTTTCAAACTCCTTAACATATAAAAGTAGATAAGTGCAGAACATTGTTCAGATAATGTGACTCACATGGAAGAACAGCTGTCATGGGAGCCTGATGTTACACTCCTGCAGCTATAAACCCCAGGGCACTGAGCTCCTAAAGAGCTTCATGGGCAGATAGTACTGGATGCTACTATCTGGGCATGGTACTGAAAGTATAGTGTGTCTTGTGTGGCTCGACAGGGAGAAGATTCTGAAAGTTTTCTTCATTTCCCCATGCATCTTTCTCCTTTGATGAGTTTTTTGGTGTCTTCATTGTAATAAACCACAGCCATGTATCATGTTTATTTATAGTTGGTGATCTGCATTTCAGTTGGTCTTCTAAATGCCATCCTACACTATTTGAGATTCTTTAAAGTATAGGAAGCATTCTTCTTTTTTTTTTTTTTTTTTTTTTTTTTTTTTT
>NW_022196896.1:34855432-34857483 GCF_008632895.1 Mastomys coucha
TCAGAAATCCGCCTGCCTCTGCCTCCAAAGTGCTGGGATTAAAGGCGTGCGCCACCACCGCCCGGCTAGGAAGCATTCTTCTATCTGCAAAGGCAGGACTTATTTATATTCCATTGGAAATGGTGTCATCGTGAAGATGTGAAAGACCCCGAGGGGAGTTCCCGCTCAAGTCCTGGGAGACATGCACCCAAAGAACATGAGAGGCTGTCTTGATGCAAACGCAGAGGTAGTTTTATTTGGAGCTCCGGTTCGTTTCCCAATCAAACTCATGCAGGAGTCCAGGGAATTCGACCATGAGGCTCAGGAATTAGGGGCTTATATAGGAAAAAACGTCTGAGGGAACAAAGGAATCAGGGTGGCTATACATGATTGGTTATTTTAAATGTAGTTAGAGTTAAAAATTCCTAAAAAGGGGAGTGAAAAAGGAGTGCTATTCAAGGTTCCTAGTTGACCTTTAGCTAATACCTAAGAGGACCAGATGGCCCATGGCCCATTACTCAGTCTGCTCAGGCTTGTCCCAGGCGCCTGGGCTCTGGACGTGTCCTTGCATTTTTGCCCTATCTCCCTGACCTGTCAGTCCCCCTAACAGCTTGTTCATCTCTACTTTGATCTGTATTCACAGGCCTGGTCCCTGTGGTTTTCGGTAATCCTCTCTAACACTGGTCTCAAATTTAACTCTTTCAATCCCAGGCTTACGTGGGCAAGTTCGTGCTGAATTTTTTATTTTCCTTTTCAGATGCACAGAAATGAATGCACAGTCTTATTCCTGCTCAGGGAGTTGAACACTGCTACTTAGTCTGAGTACCTAAACCTTGTGCAAGAGTTTACTCCCAGGCAGAGATGCTGTTAATGCCTCCTGAAGAGTACTGTATCCATTCACCCAGCCCCAAATCCAGAAAGTCCCAGTCTCCTTAGGAGGTAAAACTGAAATAATAACCACAGATTACTTGGAAAACTATACTAGAACATAACTGGTATGTACATCATCAGGTTTGCCCAAGGAGGTAGAACCCACACTGTATGCATATATGAAGAAAGGCTTTTAAGCACTTAGCTCACAAAATTGTGGGGCTACTAGTTTGAACCCAAGGGGAGGTCAACAGAACTGATGTGGCAGTTGGATCCTAACAGCTACTAGGGCACAATTCCTATTTTCTCAGAATCTCCATCTCTTATGGTCTTAAGGTAATTGAGTCCCCACCATTATGTAGGATAACATGTTTCATTCAAGCTATCATGATTTAAATACAATCCATATTGCAGTGATTCTCAGGGTGGTCCCTAAACCTAATTCTGCTATATATCTCATTAGTTGAGATTTCTCAGCCCAGGCTTTCTTTCTCCAAGACCTTTTCACTGACCCAGGCTCTGCAACTCAAACTCCAAACTCCCAAACTCCAGTAAGTCCATTATCAATGCCACCCATGCCTCTTCTGTTGCCTGGGTCTCTTTCTTCCTGAGGTGTTCCTACTGCACACAGCTTCAGCTGTGGACAGGGTGCCTGCCTTGTCTACATCCCCATTCTTCTAGCAGGCTGGAACCCTATACCATCAGGACAAAGCTTTGTTCAGCTTCCTTCCATTTGGCTATTCTACCTCCTCTTTCCAAATCAAAAACTGAGAGCTTTCTTTAGCCTGGCCCTCTACCACACAGGTAGAAAAAGTAAAGTAAGTTAGCAAGTTAGCTGGGTTTTCAGTCCTCTATTCTCCTATTACCCATGGCTTTGCTATTTCTCCTGTGTTACCTCGTTGCTATGGAGACTCTGAGAAGCATCTGCAGACACTCCATTACACCTATTTTCTTTTTTCATTATTTTCTCAAAGAAACTGACTGGCCTTGACTTAATCTAGTCTTCAATTTCTTGCCAGCTTCTCCTTTATCCATTCATATCTGTTAAAGACCATCTTTGACATCCAGGGCAAAGTGAGGCCAGGTGTACAGTCAGTGATTGATCTCTCAGAAGGTTTTTCTCTGAGGGAACAATGATTGATTCTCTGGGGCTGGTGAAACAGGGCAAATGGCAAATTCTCTGGGACCAGCAAGAAAAAGGG
>NW_022196896.1:34860642-34862902 GCF_008632895.1 Mastomys coucha
CACACACACACACACACACACACACACACACACACACACACAGAGTAAATGAACCAAACTATAACAAACTCCAACTATTTTACATGTACACATATATACACATGGTGGATGGAGCAAGGCTCCAATAATTACTTTTTCTCCCACAGCTTATATATCCCAGCAAAATCTTTCAAGCAGTATAGAAATTACAATGTGACTTCATTTTATTTTTCTTCTAGTGGATTATTATTTAAAAAAAAAAACAGTATGTCCCCCAAAACCTTGACATGAGAAACATTTTATATATTGTAGGTGAAAAAAAAAGCCCCACCAAATTATCCCCAAGAACTCACATACATTTGTAACTAAGCAACTTGATATAGATTAACAAAGTATAAGCAAAGAAGGTAATTTCTCAGCCAGTTAACATTTCCTGGCAGGCTGTAGTTTGTGGTTACAAAGAAAGGATTGATTATTTTATCATTTATCTTAAAAGGTAATCTTATAAAAATCTTAAAAGAATCATAAATCTAAACTTTTATGTAAAAAACAACCAGTCATATCTATTTTAAATCCTCAGGGTATACATCTACTCATCAATAATTCTTATTAAATCATATCAGGAAGCTGAGGGCAAAAATGGGTATGAGAAATTAATCATCACCTTGGTCACTGGTCTCACATTAGCAAGAGAGTCACTGTCAGCTAGTGGTAGTTGGGCAACCATTGTTCTTATTCCTTGACCTGAAAAAAAAAAAACCTAGCTCAGCTATTAAGAATGTGCCTTTCTGAACTTCAAATTATTCCATAAGATTTTCTTTCTTTTCTTTTTTTAAAATTATCCCCAAAGCAGCATTTATTTACTTTTTTAAGTCCCAAACATTTATTTTAGCAGTCTGGCATTTCATAACCACTCATCATGATTGACACAGGTGGACCTGCATCATGCAGTCAGGGTACCCAAGAACAATAGCCAAAGAGTCACAAAAATAAATCCATGATTCTTAATCACAAGCAAAACAAAGTTACACGTACCAAAAACTTCTGATGCGCTGCATTGAAAAGAAGATGTGTGCACATCATAGTTTAAAGAGGCACAGAGAGGACTGCTGAAAGCTCACGAGAAAGTTTACAAAACTGATGGTGAAGGAACAACTTGTCCCTGTGTCAGTTCCCATTAGCTGAAGGAAGGTGTGAGAGGGTCAAATTCATTTTCGCATGTACAAGATGTACTGCTTAACAAGACACTATCAGCTTGTTTTAGATAGTAGCCATAGCCTGTGCTGGCTAATTCTCCTTTCACAATCCTCAATTACCATCATCTGGATTTGCTATAGATCAACAGACATAATAAAATGCCTCATTCAGAACACACTTCTCTGCACAATTCAAAAAGGGAGCACCCTGTGGTTCAAAGCAACGCTCATGAGGGTTTATCTGAAACTGATTCCCAAGGGACAGGAGGGCAGATCTGAATAGCTATGCTGCCAATACAGATAGGTTTAGCACTAGAAACGACGACTGTGGCAAGGAAGACTCAGTGATAAAGGGGTGGTCAGTAAAGGAAGGGCCAGGAACCTGAAGGGTTTTCATTGCCTTGTCCTCCTCCTTTATCCTGCTGGTTGCTCTTTCGGATGGTGAGGTTGTCTAATAACAACTGCATGATGGCTTCTTGGGCTAAGAGGCAGACCTACTCTGGTGCATTCTGGATCTCATAGTAGAAAGCAGAAAAAATGAGGGTCAGGCCAAGCTGGATGGGGTGTGTTGGCTGCACATGCTCATTGCTGATTTCTAAGGCTTCCTTATATGGGGCCTCAGAAACTTTAACCACATTGTTTTTGTTCTCCCCAGAAGCCACCTCTGCCAGGTAGCAGTAATAATCACCCTTTATTTTCAGATAGAATATCTTGTTCTCATACTGAAAATTATTGCAGTTCTTGATAAGCAACTTGTCAAGCAGAGCTAAGACATCATTGGAAACTGTCTCCAGCTCCTTCTCAATCTTCCCCAGTGAACTTTAACTTTCTCCAACTACTTCTCATTCCTATCAGCCATGGTTTTCTGCTCAATGCTACTAATAACTATCTAAGAAGGTCACCTGGAACCAATATATTCTTGTGGGCCACAGAGAGGAGATTTCAAGCTTTGTCAGCAGAGAGGCCATGTTGTCATCGCACTCCCTGCAGCAGCTGCGCTTGATCCCAGACTTGGCCATGCTTCACATGCCACACCACCCTTCCCTAAGATATTCTCTCTTTCTCTCTCTCTCTCTCTCTCTCTC
>NW_022196896.1:34862912-34883109 GCF_008632895.1 Mastomys coucha
TCTCTCTCTCTTTCTCTCTCTCTCTCTTTCATTTTTCTTATGTGCATTAGTCCAGTGTTTATTGTTGTGATAAAATGACAGAGAAAAACACTTTAGAGGAGATAGGTTTTATCTTGGACAAACGTTTCAGAAGTTTTTTTTTTTCTGTAGCAATTTTTTATTAGATTTTTTTTATTTACATTTCAAATGTTATCCCCTTTCCTAGTTTCCCCTCCAAAAATCCTGTATCACATCCCCCTCCCCCTGCTTCTCTGAGCGTGTTCCCCCCACCTACCCACTCCCACTTCCCTGCCCTGGCATTCCCCTATACTGGGGCATCCAGCCTTCACAAGACCAAGGGCCTCTTCTCCCATTGATGTCTGACAAGACCATCCTCTGCTACATATGCAGCTGCAACCATGAGTCCCTCCACGTGTACTCTTTGGTTGGTGGTTTAGTCTCTGGAAGCTCTGGGGTTACTGGTTAGTTCATATTGTTGTTCCTCCTATGAGGCTGCAAACTCCTTCAGCTCCTTCAGACTCCTGTCAAGCACTTCTTGGCATCCACAATAGTGTCTATGTTTGTTAACTGTATACAGAATGGATCCCCAGGTGGGGATTTTGTACATCAGAGTGGCAAAACAAAACAAAACAAAACAAAACCATCTTAACCTAACTCTACTAACAATCTGTATCTCCAAATGTAAGGGAGGTTATTGCTAATCATCTACATTTTTAAGTTCTTCCCAAGGGTAGAGATTGAATTATTAGTCTGCTCTAGTAGCAATGCTTGAAAAAGAGCAAGCACTGTTATTTTAAATGACAATGATACCGCCCAGTGAGGGGCTAGAAATCTCCTTAGAATTTTCAAACAGCTCATTAGGAGGGATGTGAGGGGAACAAGCAGAGCAAAACTCCACAACAGTATGAAGTCCTCAGCATATGTAGTCCTCGGGGCTCTGCCTCTGGTGGGCCACATTCCATGAATTCTAAAACCATTTGTTTTTCCCCTTGCATGGCCTCCAACACATACTTTATTTCCATGTCTTCATTTCAATCTTGGTGCTACAACCCAGCCTTTTTGTTCTATTTCCATCTTTTCTTCATCATTTGAGTAAAAACACAGTGTTTACCTTCTGCCTCCTGGTGACGTAGGTCCACCAGAGCTTCTGAACTGCAGCACTGACTGGGGACTGCCAGACTTTTTGCTTCATGATCACTGACATGATTTCTCATTTAAAGATGTTTCCTTTATCTACTTATCACCATTTATTGTTTCTTTATCATTTTGGCAGAAGTGGGGCATGCACAGGCTACACCACATATGTGGAGGTCAAAAGACAACGTGTACAATTCTCTTTCTACTATGTGGGTCAGGAGACTTGAACCCGAATGTCAGCAACTGCTTTTGTCCACTAAGTCATCTCATCAACTCTGTTGTTTCTAAGAATTTAGTGTGTATCATAGAAACAAGAGAAATACACTCAAGATTCATAAACACATAACATTGAAACATGTTTTTACTACCATTATTAATTATACAAAACAATGATTTTATTGTGACAATAATGTGATATTCTAATACTTTCTCATGGTCTGATTAGAGATTTAGACAGAAAGCACTTTCCTTGATTGACTTCCAGAGTAGAAACATACATTGGGAATAAGAGCAAGAGAAATGTGCTACTGTTGCATGTCACAAGCTCCCCAGAGCACCGCAGTCATTCCGCTGCTCTCCCCTCTCTTACCAGTGGCGTCTGGTAAGAAAGGATTGACCTTGAGGATGTTGATAAACCCACAAAGGATTGTCGGCCGCCTTACCCTTCCAGTTAGAAGTAAGGAGGCAAGCACCAAGCCCTTCTCCATGCAGTTTAATCAGGAACCTTCATTTTTACTTCTTTTCTAGCTAGCTAGCTTCTTTTATATTCTTCTATATCTTCTTCTTACATCTTACTTATTACTACTTACATCTTATTAGTTACATCTTATTAGTTACATACTTATTCCTAATTCTATATCTTACATCTATCCTTACATCTTACTTCTATATCTACACCTTCTCTCCTATCCCATTACCAGCCCTAATTCTACATACTTACTCTCTCTCCAGCCCCCAGCCCTTGTGGGTTAAATACTTTCCCTGGTCCCAATCAGCATCAGCTACATGGCAAAGTATAATAGGCTGCGGGAAAATCATACCAGCTTGCATCACAAACTAGAGGCACTCAGCTTGTCCAACTAAGGGCTTGATTATCAATGATCTCTGCTCTGGCCAGAGACCAGGTGTTCAATATATATGTAGGTATATATGCAGCTGCGGCTCCCCACAAAGGATGAAAACACTCACTGCTATAATCAGAGCTGCATGTGGTTGATGATAAGTAACTAAAGTTACCAGAGTAATAAAAGGGAAAAATATATTTGCAGGGAGAGAGCTTTATCTTGTACACTTTAAAGGCACTAGAAATATCAGCTAATACCCTTTAAGAGAATTCTCTCTCCAAATATTTTAGCCAGGGATTGCATCTGCTTTGCTCAGGATCTAGCTCTGCACACAGATCCTTCATACTGCTGAAGCAGGGACAGATTCTGCTCATAAGGCAAGAGATGGCAAGTACCTAACGCACCGAGGAGAGCGAGGGCATGTAAGAGTTCTTACTCAGGTTTACTACTCATCTCCTGTCTACATAGTTCAATCTTAAGCTGTTCCCTCTGACCTGGTCTGTCTGCTCTGTGATATTATACACTTCAGTATGACTCACGGAGTCTTCCATCTGCTCAAAGTGCTTTTTCTGTAGAGATGAGTTGTTCTCCACAAAGAAAAATCTCCTTTGGGCAACATAACAGACACCCATAGAAGCAAGTTCAATATCTCATGAACATTTTCTCACTCACTCTCATATGATTTTCTGAATTGTGCCACAAGCAGTACCAGGAAGTCATCCCCATGGCCACTGGCTTTCAGCTGCTATTTGCCAGCACTGGGCTCAGACTCCATCCCTAGAAACTGTGCCAAAGAGAACCCAGTTCTACTGCTTGGCTCTTAGAGACTGCTTTCTGTCTAAATCTCTAATCAGGCCACCAGAGAGTATTGAAACATCACATTATTGTCACAATAAAATCATTGTTTTGTATAATTAATAATGGTAGTAAAAACATTTCAATGTTATGTGTTTATGAATCTTGAGTGAATTTCTCTTGTTTCTATGATATACACTAAATTCTTAGAAACAACAGAGTTGATGAGATGACTTAGTGGACGAAAGCAGTTGCTAACAAGCTGAGGTTCTGAGTTCAAGCCTCCTGACCCGCATAGTAGAAAAGAGAATTGACTTCTACAAGTTGTCTTTTGACATATGTGCTCTACTTCTGCCAAAAATGATTAGAGACACCAACTGCAAAGGCTGGTCTGGGTGCTTCTGAGAGAGGAAACTCAGGTAGCTGTCACAGTTAAGGTTATATATCAGCATAATTCAATTAAAGTGGCTCTGAAATCTTCAGATGTGATTAACTTTAAGTCAGAAAAGAGGCTACCCTCTGTAATGTGGTTAGGCATCCTCTGTTTAACTAAATAAACAAATAATATAAACAAAAGATTCCCTGAATGAGTAGGGTTTACCTACATACTGCAATACAGAAAATCTGGTTGACTACCTCTCCTCACACTCAAGGGTGCAAACTCATCTCTTACCTGAGTCTGCAGCTTATAGATTCATATCCACACTTGCTAATTCCCAATGATGTCTAACAGGTCCTCCACTCTTCTCCCCATCTTTCCCTGTACACATAAGCAACAACTAGGAAAATACCAACCAGGGTTATCAGACTATGTTTGGGATGCGACTAATTTGCCACCATGGAATGGTGCAAATGCTCAATGGTATTTTAGAAGTTGAAGGAAAGGTGATCCCTAAGGGTGTTAGAGTTCATGAATTCTAGAGAGGGAGCCAATGATGGCAATAATTAAACGTTAATAACTGACTCTTGAAATTAAAGTGATTAGCCTAAGCATGTTTCTTGATATATGAGAGAAGAATGAGACTTCTAGAACTAAATTTCTCTAAAGCAATAATACCATACCCAAATCACTCCAGTAACAGAATTCGTCTAAGTTATTGCTTCATTAAAACATAATATAGGTCCCAGAGGACTTTTAAAATGATATTACAGAAAAAATCTCTATTTAGTCCTCTTTTTCACTTAGCATTAATGACAAAAACTATGAAATATATACTCTATAATTTGAAAGAATTGTCCCTCTCCATGATTTTATTCCAATGTCAAGACACTGTATGCAAACGAGAAAGTGACTGAGATTTTATCTTAACTTAGAACCATCTAAGGCACAGAGCCTTTGACTTGATGAGGAAGATTTAAATAATGGGTACTTCACCCAATGTCCTTTGAAAGCAAGAAGCATAGCAATTCCTAAAGCATGAAAGAAAAAGAAATGATTAGGAGGCAGCGGCATTTTCAGGAATAAAATAGATTCCAGAGTAAGTTGACAAAAACCCACCATAGTGCTGCTATGCATTCAGTCAACTGGAAAGTTTATGTGGCTTTTGAAATGGGTGATCTTTGCTTGCAAGGCATTTTTTTTCCAAATGAAGACATACAAAGATATTAATTAGAAAGGGTTACTTTTTTCTCCCTTTATTCCCTGCTGAAGTCTTTTTATCTTTTTGCTACTTGAGTTCCTGGTCTTATTTAATATAGCCATAGTCCTATGTCCTATGCCCAAGTCCTGAGTCAAAAAAACCTTAAATTCAAAACTTTAAGGCTACAAAGTCCTCTTTCTTAATATCCCACTTCCTCACTATGGCAGTTAGGAATAGGGACAGGAGCAAGAGGGGCCACAGACAAAAGTGCTCCTCAGAGGGTCTAGTGGTTTCTGTGAGCCACCTGTCATTGATGCTGTATACAAACTGCCTCCACAGTAGAGTCAACAGAGTTTTGACACGATTCATTTAACTATTAGAAATACCCCAAACCATAGACCTTATCAGTGTTGCAATTTTAAAGGACTAGAAACGAAACAAACTCAGAAAATATACATCTGTATTGTCAGCTGTTCTGTAGGAGGAGTGATTCAGCATGTTCTGGCTAGAGGGCCTGCAATAGTCCACACAAGCCTATCAAGCACTTCTGCATCTACTAACCGTGAACCTTCCTGACACCTGGAGTTAAAGACAGAGCCTGTGACTGAGAAAGTCAATCAGCTGCTGCCAGCTGTATAGGAAGAGCAGTTAAGGTCTGAAAGGGGACCTGAGAGGAGGGTATAAAGGCATTCCTCACTATTACAATACACTAGTCTGCTTCTTACCTGGCTTCGGGGATCCCCTATCCCCAAGGACTGTCTGCGGGTGGGGGTGGGGCTGAGAGTTAGGGCATCATATGGAACCTTGCTTTCATCATTAACAAATGACAAAACTGTATACTTTACCAAACAATTCCCTTTAATAAATTTATTCAAGAGTTATGAGAAAAACAAGAAAGTGTTTGTGGCATTGTAGAGTTCGAAGAAGTTGATAGGATGGTGCCCCTGATTGCTGTCCATGCATTGCATAGGAGACAGAATGACAGAGCTGTTAGAAATCAGCATGGCAGTAAGAGCTCCGTTACCCTTGTCTTTCAGTAGTCTCTATGGTATCAGACACACAGAAAATGTAGGATCAGGAAGCCTGGAGCCTGTGTTTTGTTGTTGCCATTGTTCAGAGGTTTAGACCCAGGGCCTCATGCACAGTAAGCAATGATAAGCTGTACCACAAACCACAATTCTATATCTAAACAAACATTTCAGGTGGCAGCACAATATGTCTTTTGAAGATCACTTTCTGGGAAATCCCCAGCAACAAGGAGCAAGGGGACACATATCTTGAAACTCAGCAGCATTGGGTTCTCTGTAAGAGCAGTACATGTTCTTTAAAACAAAACAAACAAAACCCGACATATCTCTATGTGTTTTGCCTGTATTAATGTCTATGTACCGTGTGTGTGCCTGGTGACCATAGAGGCCAAAACAGAGTGTGAAATCCCCTAAAACTAGAGTTGCAGACAATTGTAAGGCACCTTGTGGGTGCTGGGAATCAAACCCAGGTACTGTGGAAGAGCAGTCAGTGCACCCAACTATCATTTCAGCTCTGACCAACTTTTGTTGTAGGATTTACATTAAAAAAATTTTTTTTGATGCAAAAGCAAGAGGTTTTTTTTCTGGCATGTTGGGGTCAACCCTTTAATCAATTCCTCAAGGAGAGTTGAAACTGCCAGCAGTTTCACAAACGGGTTCACCTCAGCCAGGAGGGAATAAAGGACCTGAAATAGAGGGTTTGAAATGCAAAGAGAAAACACAAAAGCCAAGTTGCGTCCCAATCAAGGCTCCACTTTACTGAGAACAAACAAGGGTTTTTATAGTCACAGGAGAAACTGAAAACAAGTCTCTAGATTACACTACAAAGAAAGTTCAGGTGCCAAAGTCCCCAGGTTCAGAACATCTTCAGCATACTCAGGCGGTGGGTGTGCTCAGACGGCTTCTTCAAAGACAAACAGTCAACAGAGAGCATCTGTCTTAGCTCCCAGGTGTTAGCCCCCAAACAGAGGCTGCCAGGAGTCTGGTGGATGACTGAAGTCAAGAGAAAAGGTAACAGTGAGTGATAAGAAGGCTACCCCAAATGGCTATTACAAGCAGTTTTTATACTTTTCAGGGGCACAGGTTATATCAGCAAGGTTATAGTTCAAACTTATTGGCTAAGCATATGACCTTTAAATCTATTGGCTAGCAAGCATGACTCTACCTAGGACTTTCCAGAGGGTCACGTAACTATCAGTCAGTACATTTCTGAGAATCTTTTACTCAATAATGTTCCTGTGGGTGGAGAATGGTACATGACCTAGCCTTGACCCCAGGTGGGAGGGGGAAGCTGTAAAGAGGGTGTGGGACTGGAAAAGCCCTTAGGCTTTGTGCCCTTTTTCTTGTACAAGCCCCAATCCTGGAGCTACGTTCAGGGGTCTTGGGTAACTATCTCATATTCTTCAGGTCCTGTACTCAGAATCTCATATTGTTGGCGCAGGACCATCTGCTACACTGCCCCTATTCTCTCTTTTATGCAGGCTATAAGCTTGTTCAATATGCAGGGTCCAAAGGTCAACAGCAGCAAGAAAACAATTAGGGATCCTAACAAGATAGCTATGAGGGTGGTTAGTCAAGGGCTGGAGTTAAACTTGAACCAGCCCTGACTCTGTTCTCTTTCTCTCTTCTGCTTGGCTAACCCTTCTCTCACCTTGGCTATTGAATCCTTAACTACCCCTGGAATGGTCTGCAATATGTGCTTCCTGATGTTTCACATCCGCAGGTAGCACAGAAAAAGTGGTTGCTCGCCCCCGCCCCCTACACTGATGAGCCTGCTGCTGGCTTCTCCCATCTCTGGGGCACATATATATGGGGGTTTCTTGAAGGACACTCCTCAACATCAGGTGTCCGTACCCTAAGCCCTACCCTCCAAGGCTGCTTCTGGGACAAAGTTTAGATTTGCAAGTTTCTCATCCCCCACATTTGGGTAATCCTTCCTGCTGGGTCTCTAGTGTGGATACTAGTGTCTCCCAGGAGTCAAGGCCTTCCGATAACTTACAGAGATCAAAGACAAGGTCTGACCACCAGGTATAAGGTGGGTATTCCTCTGTAGTGGACCAAGCTACATCCCCAGTGGCTGAGAGTATTTGCTAAGTCGCTTTAGTAGGGTTGTGGGGTTTGCTGAGGCTCAGTGCCAAAAGGAAAATAAACCATAGCCATCTCATGGTTTTTATGGCCTTGCAGAAGGGCAGGTGATCTTGAACTTGAAGGGGTTGCTCAGGTGTCTGGCTGCTATACAGTTGGCATCAAGTGCAGGTGCTGGCCTGACGTGAGTTACAAGAACCCAGGCCGTTACTCCATCCACTTTAATGGAGGTCAGGTTGGTCAACAACACCAAGAACAGCCCTTTCTACTTTGCTTCCAAGTTTTTAGCATGATGCCTCATAGCATACACCCACTCTCCAACTTGGTACTCGTTTGGAACCTCTGGGGTACCTGCATTATACAGGACACCAAGTTTAGGCCACAATTCCTGATGATTGATCTGGAAAGCTTGCAATTGAGCCATAAGATCTTTGTCAGACTGAAAAGTCATTCTGGGGGGGATCAATAGCTGGGACCAAGGGGGTCCCATACAGGATCTCAAAAGGGCTCAGGTTAAAATGGTAAGGAGTGTTCTGGGCTCAGAACAGGGCCAGGGGAAGGAGCACCACCCAGTCAGCTCCAGTCTCCAAGGACAATTTAATTAAGGTCTCTTTTCTTGCTGCCTTGAGCTTTGGGGATAGTATGCACAATGGAGCTTGCAATTAGTCCCCAATATATCTGCCAATCCCTGACTTACCATAGAGACAAAAACAGGACTATTGTCCGATCTAATTACCTTGGGCACTCTGAACCTCAGGAAAATTTCCTCTAATATCTTCTTGGCTACCACAGTGGTTGTTTTCTGCTAGAGAAGGAAGGGCAGTGGCGCACACAAAAAGGAGAAACTATACTCCCCAGAAAACAAGCTGTGGACTTACTTGACCAAATGTATAGATGGACCCATTTAGGGGATAAGAGCTCATCTAAGCAGTCAAGGGATTGAAGGTATGTGTAATGGATCTTAGTGGGGAAAGCCTTAACCCATCCAGAAAAAGTATCTACAAACACTAAGAAGATATTTGTGTAACCGTATTTTCCTGGCTTAACTTCTGTAAAATCGACCTCCCAATAAACCCCAGGTCTCTTTCCTCTAGGTCTCTTACCCTGTTTGCTCCTGGTTGAAGCATTTACTTGCTGACATAGCTTACATTGTTCTACTGTCTCTCTGGCTAACAACCTAAGATCCATTACACATACCTTCAATCCCTTGACTGCTTGGATGAGCTCTTATCCCCTAAATGGGTCCATCTATGCATTTGGTCAAGTAAGTCCACAGCTTATTTTCTGGGGAGTATAGTTTCTCCTTTTTGTGTGCACCACTGCCCTTCCTTCTCTAGGTAGTATTTTAAGTGAGGTCATCCCTTAGTCCAGTCCCATTCTTCAGCAGGTATCTCTTGCAAGCCCATACATGGGCTAGGCTCCTGCATAGCCACTTCTTGAGTCACTTAATCTGCTTAGTTATTGCCCCGGGCCACTGAATCTCTTCTCTTCTGATCTCCTGGGCAATGAATAATACTCACAGTTGCCAGCTTCATCAGGTCCCCCAAGAGATCCAAGATTTCCTGCTTGTTTTTTATTTCTTTTCCCTCTGATGTGAGCAGTCCTCTCTCTTGGTATATAGCCCCTTAGTCATGGGCTGTGGCAAAGACATACCTGCTATCCTTGTAGTTGTTAATTTTCTTGCTGGCCCCAAGTTCTAAGGCTTTGGTGAGGGCAGTTAGCTTTCTGCACTGACTTGCTGGGTGGTAGAGGTTCAGCCCAGATGACATTTATGCCATCTACCACAGCAGCACCTGCTTGTCTCTGACCATCATGGAGAAAACTGCTCCTGTAAAGCAGGTAGCCTTGCTCCCTACAGGGGTCAATTGGAGAGGTCTTTCCTCCACCTTTTGGACCAGTTGGTTGTGGCTTTTTGGGCAGGAAACTGTATCTAGGTCCCCATCTTGAAGGGTAAGTCTCACCTCAATAGAGGGTAGGCACAGTTTGAGATGACCATAAATGAATTGGATACCCAGCCCATCTCTAGGTCCACTGTTCTTTGAGTAGTTCATGAATACATTTTGGTACCAGTGGCTCCTTGGACCCAAGATTTTTTTCTTGGAAATGGGGCCATCGGTTTGGAGGACCAAGTGTTGAGCCCTTATGTCCACCAAGAATTGAGTGGGTTTCCCTCCACTCTCAGAGTTACCCTGAGGGGGGAGGGGTTCTGAACCCCATCTCCCCTAATCATTGTCCACTCAGGGCTAATACCTTCTCCATTTTGGGGTGCTTTTCCCAAGGCCTGGGATTTCTCTACCCCAGCTTCCGTTTGTTGGGGCACTCTCAGGTCCAGTGGCCTTTCTTCTGGCAATATGTGCACTGGTCTTTTTCAAGGGGTTTTCTGTCTCTCTTTGGCTGAAGCCAAGATTCTCTGTAAATCCCTTTCCTGTCACTTTTCTTTTTTCATCTCCCAGTTCATCTTCCTTTCCCCTTTTCTGCTCCTTCTACTCCTCTGTCTCTCTGTTATGATAGACTTTCTCAGCAATCTGCACTAAATCTCTCAACGACTTATCCTGTAGTCCTTCTAGTCTCTGAAGCTTTTTCCTGATATCTCTATTAGCCTGGACTATCAAAACAATAGTCACAGTAGCTTTGTGCTCCTTGCTGCTGGGGTCATTGGGTTTATATTGGTGGAATGCCTCCATGAGCCACTCTAGAAAGGCTTTGGGCAACTCATCTGGTCCCTGCTTAACCTCACTTACCTTGGTCAAATTGGTGGGTCATCATGGAGCCCTCTTGAGATCTGCCATCAGAGCCTCATGGTAGATCTTCAGGGGCTCCTTACCTTCTGCCATATTAAAGTCCCAGCCAAGTTTTGTCAGGGTAAACCCATTGTTGATGACAGCCTGGTCAGTCGATGGTGCCCCCGTGTCTGAGGGGACATTCTTTCTGGCTTCCTTCGTTATCTTCTCTCTTTCTACAGTCATGAAGAGCACTCTCAGGAGTTGTTGGATATCATCCCAGGTGGGCTGATGAGTAAATAAAATAGTCTCAAAGAAATTAATCATCCCCTTCGAGTTATCTGAAAAGTGGGAAAGGGTGTTGGGCCCTCCAGTTGCACAAGTTGGCTGAAGAGAAGGGCCAATGATGCATAGCCTAATTTTCTTATCATTTAGAGGCCCATATATCCTCAGTGGGAGAGCCACCATGATATCAGGGGAGGTGGCTCTCAGACTTTGGGTTCCTATGGTGAGACCAGGAAGTTGGGGATATCCTTCCTTTCCTCCCTCTGGTAAAGTGGGTTACAACGGCTCTGGTCCCGTATGGGCTGAGGATCCTGGTGTTAGTGCTAGAGGGGCCATGGGAGCAAGGGTAGGGGGATATGGAGGAGGGTCTTGGAGTAACAGGTCCACTGTCGAAGGGTCTTGGAGGTACGACTTCTTCTAAGGTCTGGATCCCTCCTCCCGTGTTTCTTTTTTCCTGACAGCCAGAATCTATGAAGTGGGTCTTGGGGAAAGAAAGGCTTTTATTTCTTTCCCCAGAAAGAAATAAAGAAAGAAGAAGAAAGGAGTCTTCCTTTAGATTTTTCCAGGTAACTATATAGGGCACTTGGTCTGCGTGCCCGAGGGATCCTGGCCTAAAGACTCTTTCCTCTACTGCTTTAATCACTTGCAAGTCGAAGGTTCCTACAAGTGGCCCTGTACTCTGAAGGTGGGCCATTTTGAGAACCAGAGAGTCACTAACTGGCCCTTTTTTATTACCACTGACAAGTTTTCTCCTCTTTCCCTAATTTCCTTCTAGTGGTTAACTAGGATGTTTAATGGGGGTAGATTCAGTCTGTCCCATGTCCAAAAATGTCATCAGTCCAAGTCCAAGAACACAGAGAAAGACGACCAACACACAGACAGTTTGCCCCCGCCACAGGCGCAGAAACCGCAGAAACAAGGTTAGAGCAAGACTCCGTTGGCTCCCACCGATACTGTTTGTGTCTTGCTGTTTCTAAAGGGAACAGAGTCCTCCTGACTCCCTCTAGGGGGCCTGAAGTGTCCTCCAGACTCCCCACAGTCGCTGCATTAAGGCACATCTGCCTGCCACAATTGACCACACCAGATCAGAGACTTTGCCACTGTGCTCGACAGCCAAAAGTGAAAGCAGAAGACAGAGAGACAAACACTTTCTTGACTCCTGTTGCCGTTGCCTAGCTTGGTATTTTCCCCTCCGATCAGCCTAGTTGGTGGTTGCCAGGGGGTGGGGGAGTCTTCTCAAATCCCAGGACAAGCCTGCAAATGTAAGACCCCAACCTTCAGTCAGTGGTACTTACTTCAAGACGCACCCGAGTGAGACACCAAGACTCGGACTGATGCAGAAGCATGTTTATTTTCTGGCATGTTGGGGTCAACCCTCAATCAATCCCTTGAGGTGAGTGACAAGAAGGTGACCTAATTTTTTTTGGGGGGGGTGTTCGAGACAGGGTTTCTCTGTGTAGCCCTGGTCGTTCTGGAACTCACTCTGTAGACCAGGCTGGCCTCAAACTCAGAAATCCTCATGCCTCTGCCTCCCAACTGCTGGGATTAAAGGCATGCACCACCACTGCCTGGTATGAAATATTTTTTAAACCAAGTCTTTAACTCATCTATCAAACTTTGTGCTTCTCAGATTTCTCAGCTAGTAAGGAATGGAATCGATCTGAAGGGAACTGGTTAGTGTAGAAGGTTGTTAGTCTGTATGCAGTGGTTCTCTTGTTTTCTCCCCCACACCATCCAGGCTCTGCCGGTGGCTTTGTCTGCTCTGCTTTCAGATACTCATCCCCACTACACCTTTGAGTCAGCTTTCCTTTTCTGTTTGTTTTCACTGATAGTTATTGGCAGATGCTAGTCATCCCTTAGATTTCTTTTCATAACTATGTAGATATCATTTACATTATCATTCCCAGCCTATAGAAGAGACAAAGCCAGAGGTACCTAAAATGAGGGAGATGTTAGGCAGGATTCTCAGTCAGAATGCTCAGGTAGATCTCCATGCACAAACCTCATTTCACAGGCTGGTGATGTATACAGCAAGGCATATGCTTGCTCACTTCCAGAGGCTGAGGACCCTGAAATCAAGGCTCTGACATCTGGTGAGCATTTTCTCTGTGTCATAATAGAGAGGCAGGAATCTGAAGACAGCATGAGGAGGGGACAGAGTTTTGCAGCTCCTTTTGTAATTAGCCTCAATCCATTAATGGAAGGGGGTCCTGATGATGTACATAACTCTAACTGTATTCTGTCTTCCAACACTGGGATACTGGCCATTAAGCAACTGATACATGCTTCCTGAGAATTGCATTCAAATGACAACACTCTGTGGCCTAGCTCCCTCATAAGTAAATTCAAGTTAATCTCTCAGGAGGGAATCACTGATTCCAGTTCTGGGAAGTACCTGATGTGATCAAATCCAAAGCTGCTGTTTCCTATATGGGAAACAGGCATACAAGCTGGCCTCTCTCCCATTCACTCTCATTTTAAATGATAGTCTGACAATTGAACTCCATATTTCTTTTGCTCTCAGCCTAAATTCTCTTCACATTATTGCTTTGTTGCCTCTCAAACACTTAAAAGCCGTAAGTTAAAAAACAGAGGGTGAGGGTAAATGAAAGCCTATATTTACTTTACTTAAGGAAGTAAGGCAACTTTGCCGATAGTCCTTCAGTTTTTATTTCAAATATTATAGATGCAAAGCAGTTCAACTGTTTTGAGGTGAGACGATTTCAGGCATTTTAATTACAGTGAACAGAGTTGGATAGGAAGGCATGTGTATCCTAAGAATATGTTTCCTTTCTTTGTCAGGAAGAGAGTTACCCTCATTTACAAATTTCTGCTACAATTCATACATATATATGTGTGTGTGTATGTGTGTATGACTTGTATGTATATATATATGACTTATATTTTATACATTATATATAATTAGAAAGCATATGTATATATTTAATTATATATAATGTATAAAATATAAATTTTAGGTGTATCAGAAACTTAATAATTGTGAATTGTAATTGGAACACATCTTATGTTTAATTTCTTTTTGAGGTCCCATGGGTTGAAAGCAAGGCATCATGCATCCTTGGCAAGTGTTCTACCACTCAGCTACATGTCCATCTCCAACGTTGGTTCTTTGATAATCCTTGCCCCATAGAGGTCAGGCAGGGGACAGAGAGAGGGAAAAAAGAGGCCAACCTTAATTTTAAGGTATCTTGGTCTACGTAGAGGAGTTCATGGCATCCAGTACTACAGAGTGAGTCTATGTCTCAAAAAGCAAGTAGACAAACAAGCAAAAAGAACAGGGTATGATAGTGCCTACTCAAAGGGGCCCATCTGGAAGCTAGCTAATAACTTACAAAGAATGGGATATGGCACATATCAAAAGTTCAAAAATGAAAGCTAACTACTAATGTTTACTGAAGGTTATCAGGGGCTGATGTGAACAGCTGGCTGGAGCTATTGATAGTCCACATGACATCCTATGCCACATTTTCTGCCTGCCTATTTATAAATAATGACTTGAGTATATGAAATTTACTACCTGCACTTCCTGAGGTAATACCACTTGATAAGTGGAAGAAAAACTACACAAACTTTTCTTATTATCACTTTCCACAAGTAGATCTCACAGCTATATAGGTGACCTCAGCTGGGGCATTAGATTCTAGGTGTGTGACTACCCTGCCTGTGACCTGAGGCATTCACTTGGCTACCATCTTGTGTCTTAGCAACATCCTCTTCATCCAGTTGATATTACAATTTTCTCAGCTTGCTGTCACCAGGGAACTTCAGTGGCCAAGTGAATGAGGTTTCTGGTAGAATGGCTTCATAATTTGTGATCACTATGGCAACAGTGGAGATATTTTTTGGGGCTGGTTGCTGCTTCCACAAACAGATAAAATTGTGGATAGTTCCCTCTCCACCTTTTTGGGGGGATGTACATTAATAGGAAAGAGTAAGAAAAAAATTGAACTATGTCTTTGTTGCCTCTGCTTATAATGAAGATTGTAGCCAAGTGGTCTGCTTCCTTGTCGTGACAACATCTGCATTCCCTTTCTTATAAAGAGTTAGCACAAATCTCTTATCAACTGTATCAGAGCTTTAATGCTAGGATGAGCTTTTCATTTTCTAAGACAATAGAAAAATTCAGCACATTTAAATGTCATCAATAGACTTCATGCTAGGAAATCTTGTTTGTTTGATAAACTTGAATCTGCAACAATGTACCAGCTGTGTGGTTCTGGTGTTTGGGTCTTGCTGTTATTCCCTTGGCTAGCTTTGCTTATCCTGCAATGGCTAGCTTGGGGACTATGCACACACTGGATGATGATTATTATTAACCTTCATCTGTCAGCACTTGTCAGTATTTTGTTTCTCTGTTGATCCCCTCTAGTTCCTCCCCATAGGTTATTAACTGGGGAGTCAGCTTCAGAGAGAAGAAGAGAGGAGGATCTGCCCTTAAAGCAAAAAAGCCGAAAGGGCGTAAGGCCAGAAGAATGCATGCAGCTTTTATTTGCTTTGGTGATTGCATCTTCTCCAGATTTCCAGGCCTGCGAGGGTCTCTGTGAACTTCCCTTGCAGCATCTGTTTTAACATGACAGTGAGGAAGCTGAAGCACAGGAGTTGGTGCACATGCTCAGGTTTTCTGGGAATGGAATTGGATGGTTCCTGGCTCCATTCTGAGTCTCCTCTGATTTTTATGTGTCCTTTGGAGTCATCTTGAATTCTCTCTTGGACAAGGCAGGGCATATCTTTCAAAGTTTATGGGAGCAGAGCGTTCTGGTAAGTTCCCTGGCTTGTCTGTGCTTAATCAGAGGCTCAGTTCTTATACCCCGAGGCCAGTTTTATGTGGCCACATGTTACTGCTGCCCTGAACGTTTATATCCTTAGAAGAGGGATTTGTGGTTTTATAAATGTTCTTTGCAATTTGTCTTGTAGGAACAAAAGCTTGTTTTGTCAAGATTATTTCTTCCTGGAAGTATACAGTTCTAAAAAAAAAAAAAATCCTCTCTTTAAAAATGTAGTTTCTTCAGTTTCATCTATTTGGGTAAAAAGTTTACTTGCTGCTTATGAGAAAATCTTCAAAACTTAGCTGGGAATAAAACATTTTCCAGATAAACAACTGTACTGGGAAGTTAACTTCTTATCATGGAGAAGCTAAATTGTCTTCCATGGCTAGCTGGGGATAAAGTATTCCTTGGGCTCCATATCCATGAGATAGAAAAATTTGAGATTATATTCCTTCCCTGAATAGCTGAAAAAATATGTGGCACGAATTAATTCATCATGATAAATCCTTTTCTTTTTTTAAAGTGGCTTTTTTTTTAATTAGACATTTTCTATATTTACATTTCAAATGTTATATTCCCTTTCCAGATTTTCCCCCTGGAATTCCCCTATGCAATCCCCTCTCCCCCTGATTCTATGAGGGTGTTCCACCAACCACCCATACACTCCCACCAGTCCTGGCATTCCCCTATACTGGGGCATAGACCCTTCACAGGATCTAGGGCCTCTCCTCCCATTGATGTCTGACAAGGGCATCCTCTGCTACATATGCAGCTGGAGCCATGAGTCCCTCCATTTGTAATCTTTGGTTGATGGTTTAGTCCCTGGGAGCTCTGGGGGTTCTGCTTGATATTGTTATTCTTCCTATGGGGTTGCAAACCCTTCAGCTACTTCAGTCCTTTCTTTACCTCCTCTATTGGGGATCCTGCACTCAGTCCAATGCGAGCATCCACCTCTGTATTTGTCAGGCTCTGGCAGAGCTTCTCAGGAGACAATTATATGAGGTTCCTGTAAGCAAGCACTTCTTGGCATCCACAATATTGTCTGGGTTTATTGACTGTATGTGGGATAGATCTCCAGGTGAGGCAGTCTCTGGATGGCCCTTTAGTCTCTGCTCCACACTTTGTCTCCATATTTCCTCCTGTAAGTATTTTGTTCCCCTTTCCAAGAAGGACCGAAGCACCCACACTTTGATCTTCCTTCTTCTTGAGCTTCATGTGGCCTGTGAATTGTATCTTGGATATTCTGATCTTTTGGGCTATTATCCACTTATCAGTGAGTGTATACCATGTGTGTTCTTTTGTGGTTGGGTTACCTCACTCTGGATGATATTTTCTAGTTCCATCCATTTGCTTAAGAATTTCATGAAGTCATTATTTTTAATAGCTGAGTAGTACTCCATTGTATAAATCCATTTTGTATCCATTCTCTGTTGAGGACATCTGGGTTCTTTCCAACTTCAGGCTATTATAAATAAGGTTGCTATGAACATAGTGGAGCATGTGGCCTTGTATGTTGGGACATCTTTTGGGTATACGTTCAGGAGTGGTATAGCTGGGTCCTCAGGTAATACTCTGTCCCATTTTCTGAGAACCACCAGACTGATTTCCAGAGTGGTTGTCCCCAGCTTGTAATCCCACAAACAGTGGAGGAGTATTCCTCTTTCTCCACATCCTTAGTAGCATCTGTTGTCACCTGAGTTTTTGATCTTAGCCATTCTGATTGGTGTGAGATGAAATTGTAGGATTGTTTTGATTTGCATTTCCCTGATGACTAAGGATGTTGAACATATCTTTAGGTGCTTCTCAGCCATTCAATATTCCTCAGTTGAGAATTCTTTGTTTACCACTGTACCCCATTTTTAAAAAGAGTTATTTGATTCTCTGGAGTCTAACTTCTTGAGTTCTTTGTATATGTTGGATATTAGCACTCTGTCAGATGTAGGATTGGAAAAGATCTTCTCCCAATCTATTGGTTGCCTTTTTCATCCTATTGACAGTGTCCTTTGCCTTACAGAAGCTTTGTAATTTTATGAGGTCCCATTTGTCTATTGTTTATCTTAAAAACATAAATCTTTTGTGTTCTGTTCAGGAAATTTTCCCCTGTGCCCATGAGTTCAAGGCACATCTCCACTTTCTCTGCTACTACTTTCAGTGTATTTGGTTTTATGTGGAGGTCCTTGATCCACTTGGACTTGAGCTTTGTACAAGGAAGTAAGAATAGGTCAATTTGCATTCTTCTATATGCTGACCTCCAGTTGAACCAGCACCATATGTTAAAAATGCTGTCTTTTTCCCATTAGATGGTCTTAGCTCCTCTGTCAAAGATCAAGTGACCAGAACTGTGTGGGTTCATTTCTGGGTCTTCTATTCCATTGATCTTCCTCCTGTCTCTGTACCAATACCATACAGTTTTTATCACCATTGCTCTGTAATACAGCTTAAGGTCAGGGATGGTGATTCCCTCAGACATTAGTTTATTGTTGAGAATAGTTTTCACTATCCTGGGCTTTTTGTTTTTTCTAAATGAATGTGAGAATTGATTTTCTAACTCAATGAAGAATTGAGTTGGCATTTTGATGGGAATTGCATTGAGTCTGTAGATTGCTTTTGGCAAGATGGCCATTTTTACTATATTAATCCTGCCAATTCATGAGCATAGGCGGTCTTTTCCATCTTCTAAGATCTTCTTTGATTTCTTTCTTCAGAGACTTGAAGTTCTTGTCAAACAGATCTTTTCACTTGCTTAGTTAGAATCACACCAAGGTATTTTATTATTTGTGACTATTGTGAAGGATGTTGTTTCCCTAATTTCTTTCTCAGCCTGTTTATCCTTTTTTGTAGAGGAAGGCCACTGACTTGCTTGAGTTGATTTTATATCAAGCTGCTTTGCTGAAGTTGTTTATCAGGTTTAGGAGCTCTCTGGTGAAATTTTTGGGGTTGCTTAAATATACTATTATATCATCTGCAAATAGTGATAATTTAACTTCTTCCTTTCCAATTTGAATCCCTTTGATCTCCTTTTTTTGCCTAATTGCTCTAGCTAGGACTTCAAGTACAATATTGAATAGATAGGGAGAGAGTGGGCAGCCTTGTCTAGTCCCTGATTTTAGTGGGATTGCTTCAAGTTTCTCTCCATTTAGTTTGATGTTGGCTACTGGTTTGCTGTATATTGCTTCCTCCTGTGTTTAAGTATGGCCCTTAAATTCCTTATCTTTCCAAGACTTTTACCACGAATGGGCGTTGAATTTTGTCAAATGCTTTCTCAACATCTAATGAGATGACCATATGGTTTTTTTTCCTTTGAGTTTGTTTATATAGTGGATTATATTGATGGATTTCTGTACATTGAACTATCTCTGCATCCCTGGGATGAAGCCTACTTGAACATGATGGATGTTTCTTTTGATGTTTTCTTGGATTTGGCTTGCAAGAAGGGGAACAAAATATTCATAGGAGCAAATATGGAGATAAAGTGTAGAGCAGAGACTGAAGGAAAGGCCATCCAGTGACTGTCCTACCTGGGGATTCAACCCATATACAGTTACCAAACCCAGCCACTATTATGGATGCCAAGAAGTGCATGCTGAAAGAAGCCTGATATGGCTGTCTCCTGAGAGGCTCTGCCAGAGCCTTACAAATACAGAGGCAGAGGTTCAAAGCCAACCATTGTACTGAGCGTGGGGGTCCCCAATAGAGGAGTTAGAAGAAGAATTGAAGGAGTTGAAGGGGTTTGCAATGCTATAGGAAGAACAACAATATTAACCAATCAGACCCCCCAGAGCTCCCAGGGACTAAGCCATCAACAATGGAGTACACATGGCTCTAGCTGCATATGTAGCAGAAGATGGCCTTGTCATGCATCAATTGGAGGAGAGGTCCTTAGTCCTATGAAGGCACAATAGATGCCCCAGTGTAGGAGAATTGAGGGGATGGAGGTAGGAGTGGGTGTGTGGGTGGAGGACCACCATCATAGAAGAAGGGATAGGGAGGACGGGATGGGGGTTTCTGGGATGGAGCGGGAATAAGCGGGAAAGGGGATAACACCTGAAATGTAAATAAAGAAAATATCCAATAAACAAAAACAAAAACAAGATAATAAAAGAATTTTTTGCATCAATATTCATAAGAAAAATTGAAGTTTTCTTTCTTTGTTTGGTCTTTGTGTGATTTAGGTATAAGCATAAATGTGGCTTCATAGAATGAATTATGTAGTGTTCCTTCTGTTTTTATTTTATGGAATAGTTTGAAGAGTATTAGTATTAGGTCTTCTTTGAAGGTCTGATAGAGTTCTGCACTAAACCCATCTGGTCCTGGGCTTTTTTTGGTTGGAGGAATTTTAATGAACTGTTGCTATTTCTTTAGGGCTTATGGGACTGTTTGAATCATTTATCTGATCTTGATTTAACTTTGGTACCTGGTATCTGTCTAGAAAATTATCCATGACATCCAGATTTTCCAGTTTGGTTGAGCATAGGCTTTTATAGTAGGATCTGATGATTTTTTGAATTTCCTTGATGTCTGTGGTTATATCTCCCCTTTCATTCCTGATTTTGTTAATTTGGATACTGTCTCTGTGCCCTTTAGTTAGTCTGGCTAAGGGTTTATCTATCTTGTTGATTTTCTCAAAGAACCAGCTCCTGGTTTGGTCGATTTTTTTGTATAGTTCTTTTTGTTTCTATTTGGTTGATTTCAGCCCTGAGTTTGATTATTTCCTGC
>NW_022196896.1:34887366-34896308 GCF_008632895.1 Mastomys coucha
GTTGCTGCAGAAGGAACCTAGAGTGTCCGCGTGTCTTCTTTCCAGCGAGAGGACCACGCGGGCTACACAATTATATGATCAATTTTGAAGAAGGTACCGTGAGGTGCTGAGAAGAAGTTATATTCTTTTTTGTTAGGTTAAAGTGTTCTAAAGATTTCTGTTAAATCCATTTGGTTAATAAATTCTGTTAGTTTCTCTGTATCTCTGTTTATTTTCTGTTTCTATGATCTGTCCATTGATGAGAGTGGGGTGTTGAAGTCTCCCACTATCACTGTGTGTCGTGCAATGTGTGCTTTGAGCTTTAGTAAAGTTTCTTTTATCCATTTGGTTGACCTTGCATTGGGATTATAGATATTCAGAATTGAGAGATCATCTTGGTAGATTTTTCCTTTGATGAATATGAAGTACCCTTCCTTATCTTTTTTTGATAACTTTTGGTTGAAAATCAATTTTTAAATCAATTTTATTCAATATTAGAATGGCTACTCCAGTTTTTTTCTTGGGACCATTTGCTTGGAAAAAATTTTCTAGCCTTTTACTCCGAGGTAGTGTGTCTTTTTCTTTGAGATGTGTTTTCTGAATGCAAAAAAAATGCTGGGTCCTGTTTATGTATCCATCCTGTTAGTGTATGTCTATTTATTGGTGGAATTGAGTCCATTGATGTTACAAGATATTAAGGAATAGTGATTGTTGCTACCTGTTATTTTTGTTGTTAGAGGTGGCATTATGCTTGTGTGGCTATCTTCTTTTGGGAGTATTTCAAGAATATTACTTTCTTGAGTTTTCTAGGGTGTTTTGCTCTTATGTTTGAGTTTTCCATGGATCATCCTTTGAAGGGCTGAATTTGTGGAAAGATATTATGTAAATTTGGTTTTGTCATGGAATATCTTGTTTTTTCCATCTATTTCAATTGAGAGTTTTTCTGGGTATAGTAGTCTGGACTAGTCTTTGTGTTCTCTTAGAGTCTGTATGACCTCTGCCCAGGATCTTCTGTCTTTAATAGTCTCTGGTGAGAAGTCTGGTATAATTCTGATAGGTCTACTTTATATGTAACTTGACCTTTTTCCCTTAAAGCTTTTAATATTCTTTCTTTGTTTTGTGCATTTGGTGTTTTCACTATTATGTGACAGGAGGAATTTCTTTTCTGGCCCAGTTTATTTGGAATTCTGTAGGCTTCATGTATATCTATGGGCATCTCTTTCTTTAGGTCAGGGAAGTTTTCTTCTATAATTTTTTTGAAGATATTTACTGGCCCTTTAATTTGGGAATCTTCACTCTCTTCTGTACCTATTATCCTTAGGTTTGGTCTTCTCATTGTGTCCTGGATTTCCTGGATGTTTTGTGTTAGGAGCTTTTTGCATTTTGAATTTTCCTTTACTGATGTGTCAAAGTTTTCTTTGGCATCTTCTGCACTTTAGATTTTCTCTTCTATCTCTCATATTCTGTTAGTGATGCTTACATCTATGGCTTCTAATCTCTTTCCTAGGTTTTCAATCTCCAGGGTTGTCCCCCTTTGTGATTTCTTTATTGTTTCTATTTTCATTTTTAGATTTTGTATAACTTTGTTCAATTCCTTCACCTGTTTGGTTGTGCTTTCCTGTAATTCTTTAAGAAATTTTTGTGTTTCACTTTAAGGGCTTCTACCTGTTTACCTGTGTTCTCCTGTATTTCTTTAAGGGAGTTATGTATGTCATCCTCAAAGTTCTCTATTATTTTCATGAGATGTGATTTTTAAACCAGAATCTTGCTTTTCCGGTGTGATGGGGTATCGAGGACTTGCTGTGGTGAGAGAATTGGGTTCTCATGATGCCAAGTCACCTTGGTTTCTGTTGTTTACATTCTTGTCTTGCCTCTGGCCATCTGGTTATGTGGTATTACATGTCCTCACTGTCTCTGACTGGTGCCTGTCCCTCCTGTGATCCTCATTGTGTCTGAACTTCTCAGAGTTCAGCTCTCTCTGTCATTTTGTGATTCTGGGATCCTGAAATCTCACGATCCTGGGCATGTTAGAGTACCTGGGAAACGAGCTTCCTCTGTGTGTTGTAGGACTGAGTGCAGATCCAGCAGCCATGGTCTGCTCAGGGCACCAGCTCAGACCAGAAGGAATCTGTTCCACTAATCAGTCATTTTCAAACAAAAATCCTGTTAAAATTTTCTTTTAAGGCAGGGTCTCACTATGTAACTATGGCTAGCAGGGACTTGCTATGTATACAATATTGGTCATGGATTCACAGATACATGCCTGCCTTTGCCTCATCAAACATTAAACATCTGTATTAACATGCCTGGCCTAGAAGAAATATTCTTTATTACATTCAGTGAAAGACTCCTCAATGGACAATATATTAGTCTTTTAAATAAAGTCAAGTGGATACTGAATGTAAGATTCAAGATCCTTTATTTGGAGAGACAATTGTAAAAGTATCTTTTATTTGCCAGATCTAATTCCCCTCTTGGAGGCTTACTGCTGAATAAATCTACCCTTTCTAGTGTTTTCTGAACTCTGGTTGGCTGGTTCAACTCAGCTGTTCTGGCTCAAATTCCTCTCTAAGCTGACTGTTTCAACCAGGCGCCTCACAGCTTCTCATTCAATTGCTCTGCTTGGCCTTAAACTAACTCTGGCAGTTTTGTTCTAATCTTCTAGCTTCTTCTAATTCTCTGGCCTCAGCTGCCTCTGCTAACCTGCACTGAACTGCATAAACTTACTCCACTGTACTGCACTCACTGCACTGACTCCCAAATGACTGACTCTCTCTCTCCTTGTGCTGTTCTTAAACAGCTTCCGCCAAACCCTGCCCAGTGCTATTCTCATGAGAGTTGGGCATATCCTATCTCTGACTCATTCTGTCGACTCTTTCTCTGATTCATCTCTTTGTCTGCCCTGCAATTAAATATCATGTTCAAATATGGCTGCTCTCTTCTACAAACTAGTTTTACTTTAATGATGTGTACTAAGAGCATGTCAGTATTTTAGCCAGAGGGATTAAAGGTGTGTGGTGTGTCTGCATTCCAACTGGATCACAAAGACCTGGGTCTTTGGATGTAGCCCCATGCTATAGCACCCATGTTATTGGATTAAATTTTCTCTAAGATCTGTATTAGAAGTAATTTTCTTAATAGAAAGGCAAAGGTTTATTATATACTACATTGCATACTATTTTCTCCATATATTTATTTATTTATTTATTAATTTATTTATTATTTATTTTTGTATCAAATTGAATCCATTACTGAGGGAACTAAGTGGGGAATCTGAAGTAGAGTCTTTCCAAGTCTTCAGCTCTTGATGTGAATATAGAGGGATTTCAGAGGAAGCCGAAGTGTAGAGGAAATGTCTTACATGGGGAGAAACATGAAGGGAGTTAGTTTTCCTGGATTTGGGTGATTCTTTCTGTCTCGTGAGAGGCAAAATAAGAGTCTGTGAGTTGTATGCTCTGTGAGTTCCACCCAGGCATGGGTCCAAGGAGGACTGGTGAGGCAAAATGTTGGCAGTGGCTATCACCAGACACATTGCAGCAGAGGCAGTGTTAACCCAAGGAGACACAGAATAGAACAGTGGGCACTCACATGGTTAAATGAGCTCCAGGGTCCCTGTCATGGGCTGAGGCCTTTCTCCTCGGACTCCTGACATGGGCCCAGGAGAGGATGGACTGGAATTTTCATACAGCAGGTTTCTTGAAAAATGGCTCAAAACAGACTGTGTACTTTAATTGGAAAACAAGCTTGTGTAGAATTTCTTACAATGTTAGTTCATAGAATAAGGCTCATACCCGTTAGGTTGAAGATCACACATGCAAGAATATTTAAGCAGCAAAAATTGGTCCTGATAATTTTGTTTCCATTAAATAAAGGCTTTTATTAGGGGTAAGGATGTATGTGCAGTAAGGCACACAGAAAAGAAAAACGCCCCAAAGCAAAGCAGAGGGAGATTTGGGAATCCAAAGCTCAGCCACTCCTTAAGGCTTGGTTTTTAAAAGTCCTTATGTTCTGGATCTTTGCCAGCTTTTAAGTTTCAGTATGATCTCTTAAGTAGCCCTCTTCTGAGGCACACTAACTACTACCCTTTCCACAAGATCCCTGTGCCAGCTTGGAAACAATTAGACACTATATGTATCTCAAATAGTAGTCTTTTTTTTTTGACACAAAGAAAATTCTTCCTCTCTTAATTTGCTTCAAGCTCACAATGACAAGAAAAGGAGCTACCAGAAATATGTATTCACCCCAGGCATTGCAAGGCACTGACAGTGGGTCAACAGAATAATTCTTCTCAAGTCCAGCTTAATGAACCAGTGGGTATACTTTGGTTCCTTCCAAGAGCATGGCTGACTCAGAGTCATGGCTACCACAGAGCCCATCACTACTTGATAAAGACTCAAAAGCCCCATATTTGGAGCTCCCTGTACTCCATTAAAGAGCTTCTCTACTTGGCAATTGTTTATTTTTATATTATCTTACTATGATTTTTTGAGACAAGGTTTCATGTAGTAACAGTCTGGCCATGGATTTTATATGTAGCTGAGGGTAACTTTGGACCAAGATGACTTTGAACTTCTGACCCTCCTGTTTCCTTCTGAGTGCTGGATTACATTACATTCACCTCCACAATCTATTTCTTGTGAGTCTTTACCTTGGACTTTGTGTGTCTCAGTTCCTTCTTGAGTCTAAGACACTATCTCCTTTCTCCAGGATGAAACACTTTACTTCAGAACTTGCTTTATAACAATAGGAAGTGGTACTGTATAGTGTATCATTTATTGCAGTATTCTCTGAAATCACTACCTGCCTTTGATACTTAATTGTATGATTCAAAAGAGTGATGTTCTACTATCCTGTTTCATTCTGTAGCCCAGGCTAGCCTGGAAATCACTGCATATAATGGGGTGACCTTGTACTGTGGCTGCAGACTCCTGAGTGTGAGTTTACAAGCATAATCAGCCACACCTGGTTTACCACGTATATTTGCATTTATCATGCATATACGTAAATGAATATATATTTATATTTGCAAATTACATTATTATCCTCCACTCCCATAAAGAAAGAGCCTTGGTTTCCCAGTGTGGGAATAGGTGTTCACAAAGAGCATGACTTCAGAGGTGGTCATTGCTACTGCTCTGCTCAAAATAAATCCGTGCTTTACCACAGTTACTGTTTTGCTAAGTAGACATGATGTGCCTGTCAAATTGCCTTCTAAATAATGATATTTATGCACATAGACCAGTGCTGGTTTCAGCTTTGGTCAGGGAAGCTTGATTTTGCAGTAGACAGAAGTATCCATATATTCAGAGCTGGTGAAAAGGCTGAGACTAAATGACAGCTGAATGCTGAGGCTTAAAAGAGATCTTTCTATGATTCCTTCCCCACCCATAACTCGTAAAATGTGTTGGATGAAGGGTCAGGAAGAATATACGAGCTGAGGACAGAGTAGTATGTCGAGGCATACCACGTTCTGGATATACCAATGGACTCGATCTCACAGAAGCTGTGACTACCCTCACAAGATCAGGCTTGTGAAGATCCTGCCATGGAGGTGGGGCACTAGGATGAGCATTTATAGGGAGTTCATGGTAGCTCTGGGGAAAGCCTCCTTCCTGGAGGATCTTTTTCCAGGTAATGGTTGCTGGGAGAGGGAGAAGCATTTCCTCGCATGTAAATAACCCTCCAACCAACCTCCTGTATATGACCTTCTTAAAACTCCTAGGGCACTCACAAACAAACGAACAAACCAGAAAACCACAAAGGTGCACAAGCAAAAGCAGAGTAATTGGAAAGACAGTGGGAGAGGGAAGAGGAACATGATCAAAATAAGGAAATGAGCAGTGAAACCCACTATTACATAACATTAATATATATTTAATATATTCTTAAGAAAGAACTTTAAAACTATTGTTTTCAGTTCTCATCTCTTACTGTATTCTATTCTTGGCTTCTTTTGATTGTCTTCTCTCTGTTTTTTTCAGCTTAAGAGACTGATCGTTCCTAATATGAGGGCTTTTCAGTTGAAGTCTGAAGTTGGGTGTCACCCTGAGTTGGAGGAAGTTCAGTGAGGCCTTGCTCCCATTATCGGGAGCACGTTCTGTTTTTGTGATGTGGAAGTCAGTCCAGGTTCTCTACCCCTCCTCTGCTAATATCTAGGGAGAATGGTCTCTTGTTACTGTGGGGTTGGGGTTGGGCTGGAGCTCTGCTCTCCAGCTGGACCCTTTTCGATATCCTTACGATGCAGCCACTTATTATTCCCAACATTTCACCAGCACGGATGCCGCAGACCTGTAGCACTTCCTGCTGAGCATGGTGGAGGTCCTGACGCTCAGTGGAACTCCAGATCCCCCAGCAGTAGACTATATTTCCCGACTGTGTGCTGCCAGCATGGTTTTACTGACAGTGGCTTGAGAGGCATTTAGAGCAGAAGTTACAGTTCTCAACTATACTTGTCTTTAGTGTCGCCCCAAGAAGAGAGTAGAACGAGTGTTTTCTCAGAGCCTGGCATGGATCTGTTTCCTCTTGGCCTTTGCTGTGCTGGCAGGGCAGCTGGAATGCCCTTTGTAGTCTGTGGGGTTTTCATGGAATAAAATGATTAGGAACATATTTTTTTCTTCAAATGTTTCTTTCATTGATTTATTTTTTGGACTGTCCCTTTCCTATTTTGAGAGAGCAGATGCTTTGCGGACACATTTTTTTTTTTTAGCCATTGACATTTCTGGGTTATTGACTTCTCTGGTAGTTAGCCTGGACATGCGACGTAAAGAAGCACAAGCTGATTGCCATCATTCCTCCAGTCTCAAAGCGTCGTTGCCGTCTGCTCTCCTCCAGGCTTCAGTCCTCTGTGAGTAGTGTGCTGGCGTTTTAGCTCAGCTAGTGGGATGAAGAAGGACAAGTACAGCTTTTGCTTTCTCGGAAGCAGCATTACTCATCTTTGATTTATAGTTATTGTTATCACATATATGTTTCCAATGTCAAATGCAAAGCAAATATTGTTGTTATGCATGTATGAAGTAAATGCAAATCCCTAGAATGAAAAAGAGTACTTTCACTAGTTATCACCTGTTATTACTATCTGTGGATACCATCCACATTGCAACAATTTTTCTTATTAGACAGGTGAAATTCACAAAAAAAACTTTTTTGATTTAAAAAAGTGAGCAAGGAGTTACTTTTTTTTTTTTTTTAAATTAAGAGGTTCTTGGAAAAGGGTGACTCATGGCAGTAGTGGCATGAGCTTGTCACATCAGGAGGCCCTGATCTCGAAGCAGGCAGAGTGGATGAGACAATGGCTGATGTGTTCTGAAGTTTAACTGTAATATGAGGCCACTATGTTATCTCTTGTATCGCCTGACACAGCCAGATGGTAAACTATAATTCATGTTTAACAGTGGAGGCCCAAAATACATGTTAGTTAGATTCTTTCACCAAAAGGAGGAATTTGGGTTGGGCCAAAATGTATGCTCTTATTAAAGCTTGACCTCATCGTAGTTGTGCTGACAGTGTTTCCTGGCCTTGTTTTGTGGTTTCCTCTTCTGGAGGGGAGTAAGAAAAGATGAGGTGAAGACAGAATTGACGGTAGGAACCAAAGCCCTGCTGTGGCTTAGACCTTCTCTTCCTGTTTGCACTTAGGTCTGTTGTTTTTTTTCAAGCTTGGTGTTATTAGTTATAAAATGGACAGATACTCATCATATATATACATATATATGATATCTATACCATCTTTTTCTATGTATGTATGTATGTATGTATCTATTATCTATCTATTTATCTATCATCAATCTAATTTGTATCTATTTATATCTGTCTATCTATCATCTATTATCTATATATCTGTATGTGTTTGTTCTTAGAATTTCCATATTGTCATGTCTTCAATACTTAGTGCTTCTTGACTATAGTATTATAAATACAGTGATAAAGCAAGACAGAGTCCCATCTAGAAACACCTTTGGTAAACATATGTTCTAGTTACAATACAAGTCATAAGCTCAAATTGTGGTTCTCCACCTTTTGCCTAACCTCTCTAGCCTTGCTTTTAATTTTCTACCTATAAAATACAGACAATGGTTAATCCTCTACATAGTATTGTGTATGTCAAGTGAAACCATGAAGATGGAGTCTAGCCAACAATAACTCTGCAGAGAGCACATGGAATACAAACTACCGAGATGAATGTTCAGGAAATATGAATATTATGAAAATTTCTGCCACAATGTTGTGGTAATAAATTAAAAACAAAATCAGTGCCAGTGTTACTGCCAAGTTAAAATTCATAGTAATTATAAGTGGACTAGAGGCTCATAATTAACCAGCTCAAGAGACATTAAGCCTCATGAAACTTACCCTGAATGATTAAGTTTCAAACCCATTTGAAATTTAATTTGGTGTTGGTGATTCTGTAATAGTGTGACTTCATGGAATAGATTTGTAACTCATTAAAGTCAACATAGTTTGTAATGTCCTCCTAAGAAACAGGCCTTTGCACCATGCTTAATTAAGTTCATTACTGATATAGTTGAGAGGAAAAACACAATTCTTACCACACTGTTAATAGTTCTTCATTAAATGTACAGTGATTTCTTGAAACTAGTTCAGGAACATAGGGAAATAAAAATAAGACATTTCTTGTCCTAGAGCTCAGTGTTATGAAAAAACAGTCAATATATCTAGAAAACTTCTTAGTCATTCAAAGATAGTTAACTCTTGCAGGAACAATACTATGAAGCAAGTCACCAAAATTCCAGAGCCTAGGAGACCCCTTGTGATTTATGTCACTTAGCAGCTTACTCAGAAATTAGTTACTGAAATAATACCCATGTGTTAAATAATACCCATGTGTTACAGAAGCAGAAAAATCCAGCAAGCATATCTCTAAAGGCAAGTCTATATCTATGTCTATGTCTATGTCTATGTCTATGTCTATGTCTATGCCTATGTCATCTATGTCTATGTCTATGTCT
>NW_022196896.1:34897126-34898509 GCF_008632895.1 Mastomys coucha
TTATATAAAAGTACAAAAATATAGTATAAAACAGAAAATTTATATTATATAATCTACAATAATAAATATATTGTAAGTATTATATATAATAATCTATTATAATAAATATATAACATAGAATAATAAATATAAAAATATATACATATAAATTAATATGAATATATACATGTATACACATAGTTAATAGCTAATGTTTTATATATAACAATGTTAATATATGTAAGTATATATATTATATGTAAATATATATAGTTAATGTGTGTGTGTGAGCTAATGTTTGCTGAAAATCTGTCACTGGATCTCATCCAAACCTTGGAGGATAGGTAAGATGCTGCAGGAGGAGCTTTATACGGACAGCCCTCGTCAAGCTCAGTGCATCACAAGACCAAACAAAAAATATGAATGTGAGAAAGAAACCTGTAGGAGGTGGCTTCAGGGGTATGAGGGAGATAATAGAATAAAGGAGGTAGGGAATGAGAGTAACCAGAATGCATTATATACATTTAATAAAATTTTACACATCATAAGTTAAGTTACTACATATAAAACTGGGTATTCATATAAATGTACCTTCATTCATCCATTCTTTTTCAAACAAATAATCTATAATATACCAGGCCTCTGCTAGATCCAGGGGAACCAAACCCTAGTAGGTAACTTTTGTTCTTGATGCAGCCTGGTAGGTGAGGTAGTTTTGTGAGACACTAACTATAGTGCATGTAATAAGTTACTGTGACACTTCACTATTGATGAGAGAGAGGAAATGATGAGCTCAGCTGGTTAGGATTATGATAGATTTTACTGATTTGCTTGAACATGGCATTATGAATTAAAGGATTTTTGTGTATCTTATAGTAAAAATTTAAATATCTTATAATAAAACAACTTCAACCTATAAAAAACAAAAGTTTCTCTTGGTTCACAGTTTTGGAGATTTTAGTCCATGGTCACTTGACCCTTTGCTTTTCAGTCTGTGGCGAGGTGAGACTGTGTGGTTGAACAGGGGAAGAAGACGGCTCACCTAACCTAATGGTGCTTAGGAGGCAGAGAGAGACAGCAGGCCAGGGTCTCAATATACCCAATGGCTCAACTTCTTTCTATTCCCCCCTAAAGTTTCTACCACCTGCAAGTAGAGCCTTCAATACTTGGGAACTTGGGGGATATTTAAGATTCAAGCTATGACACAGAGGTAATGCAAGAAGTCCAGGCTCAAAAAAGACCACTACATTTATCAAACATGGAACCATTAAGAATAAGGACAAATCGGGAAAAGATCTTTACCAACCCTATATCTGATAGAGGGCTAGTATCCAAGGTATACAAAGAACTTAAGAAGTTAGACACCAGAGAACCAAATAACCCTATTAAAAATGGGGTACAGAG
>NW_022196896.1:34899470-34902323 GCF_008632895.1 Mastomys coucha
AAGAAAATATCTAATAAAAAAAAAAGAATAAGGACTAAATGCACTAAGTGCAGGTGACTAAATGAAACTTGGTGTGCCTACAGAAAAAAAAAGAAAGAATGAAAGAAGGAAAGAAAGAAAGAAAGAAAGAAAGAAAGAAAGGAGGGTGTTGAGTATGTAAAGGACCTTACTGTTAAAACTATAATTTGGAATTTTATCCATAGGACATATAGCAAACATTTGACATGTGCCTCAGGGAAAAGACATGATCAGATTTCCATGTTGGAGCCAGAGGAGATGAGATTGAGACCCACTTGCTTAATTTTCTCTAGAATTGAGCATCCTCATTTTCAAGGTTTTCTTCTTAGAAGAGTATGTTATAGGCAAAGTTCCAATTGTCTACTCACTATTAAAATTACAAAATATTTTAAGTATAGAAAATAATAATGAATACATAAGCGTACCTAGCACACAGTCTTCATAAAGATAACATTTAGGATGTATTTTAATACAACTTTTTGAATGCCATTTTTACACATACAGCTAAACTTCATGAGATTCCATTTATTAACTGTTGGTTTTAATGCCTGTACTCTCAGTGTCCTGTTAAGAAAGTCTTTTCCTGTGACAATGAGTTCAAGCCTATTCCCTACTCTCTCTTTAAGGTATCTAGTCTTATGTTGAGGTCCTTCATCCATTTAGAGATGAGTTTTGGGCAGAGTGATAGGTATGTTTCTATTTTAATTATTTTAAATGCAGCATCTATCTAGTTTGATCAGCACTATTTGCTGAAAATGCTGTTTTTTCTCAACTAAGTGTGTGCCTGTACACAGATGTCTGGATCTCCAGTTAGATTCCATTGATCAGCAGCACATCTGTCTTTATGGTGATACATGCTATTCTTATCACTATAGCTCTGTAGGGCAATTTGAGGTTGGGGATGGTGATACCTCCGACAGTTCTTATATTGTTCAGGATTTCTTTTTTTTTTACATATTTTGTTGTATGTATATGTATTTCCATATGAAACTGAAAATTGTCTTTTCCATTTCTGTAAAGAAATATGCCAGAATTTTGATAGTGATTGCATTGAATTTGTAGATTCATTTTTGGTAGGATGGCTATTTTCACCATATTAATACTACAGATTAATTAATCTTACAAACTGTTGAACCTGTGGGATTAATATAGTGAAAATGGCCATCCTACCAAACTGATCCAAGGCACTCACTGAGTTCCTGATATATGAAGAATACAGTTTCTTGTTTTAAGCCAGAATCACACTTGGCCTTGTCTAGTGCCTTGACTCTATCTCCATTCTCACCCTAAGGGGCTGTTCTATCAACCCCAAGGCTACTGTATGCTCAGTCTGTGATACACTTCTAATAATCAATCTCCCCTTTGTACACTATTGCTTGATTAGCTTCCTGCTGACTTCTCTCCACTGTATGATAGCTTTCTGCTGAGTCTGTTCCATTACTCATTACATATTGTACATAAAATGCTGTGCTTCATAAAAATTTGCTTGGCATAAGACAGAACTTGTGCAAGACCCCCTGACACCAATTTTTCTATCTTCTTTATTTATTTTTTGATCCTGTGGTCCTTCCTCTCAGGATCTTTCACTGTAGAATGACCTGCTGATCCAGGTCAATGAGAATGAGGAATTGTTCCTTCTTCTGGTATCTTCTTCAATTTCTTTATTCAATGTCATAATGTTTTTTATATTATATGTCTTTTACTTGCTTTATTAGAATTATGCCATGATAATTTTTTGAGGCTACCATGAAAGTTACTAAGCCTCTAGTTTGTTTCTTAGTACATGTGATGAGTATTTTTCATTGTCAACTTGACTATACCTAGAATTAACTAAAACCCATGTGGCTGGGTACACTTGTTATGGATTTTCATCTTAATTAAATAATTCAACTTTTTATCTAATATTCTGAAGTAGGAAGATAGGCCTTTAAACCAGATTTAAAAGAAAAATTTTTTATTTGTGTATGTGTGTATACTCCAGCAGTCTTCAGACACACCAGAAGAAGGCATCAGATCCCAATACATATGTAAACCAGATCTTTTGAGGTAGGTAGATCAACTTTTATTCTGGCTACACCTTCTGCTGGCATATATATATATATATATATATATATATATATATATATATATATATATATATATATATATATATATATATATGCATATGTATATATATATATATGGCATTTATATATATGGCATATAAAGGGCATGAAAGAGGGAAGCTATCTCTTTGCTTGCTTGTTCTTCCTTTCACTTGCAAGTCCATTTCTTCACTGTCATTAGAGCCTACTTCTTTGGGATTCTGTCATATACTGAAGACCAACTTAGTCATTCAGCCTCATTGACTGAGTTTCTGGATTCTTGGCTCTTCCATTGGTAGACAGCCATTTTAGACTAGCTGGAACACAGCCTGTAAGCCCTTCTAATAAATTCCCTTTATATATCTATATCATCTATATCATCTATATCAGTATTATCAGTATCTATTCATTTATATATTCTGTTTCTCTAGAGCAGTGTGTGGAAAGGGAAACCGGCCTAGGGATCAGGTGTGGGGAGAGTTGAGTGGGGATTAGAAAAGGGTTGGGGAAGAAAATAGAAATTTGTGAGGGAACATCTCTGGGACAAGAGATAGGGAGACCCAGGAGTCTATGGGGGTGACTCTAGCTGAGACTCTTTGGAACTGAGAATGTGGAGAGTGAAGTGGCCATTTATTGTATCTGGGCATGACTTCCTGTGGATGAAGGGGAACACCAACCCCCATACTGTGGGAGCCCTGCTGGGCTCACTAAAGAACTCAAAACCGAAACCAGAGACTTAGCTCGCTGGGGG
>NW_022196896.1:34906548-34911530 GCF_008632895.1 Mastomys coucha
ATCCTGCCCGAGTGTCTGTTCTCACCTAGTTGTTATATGCATACCTGAGTTGCCTCTTGTATAAATATTCCGTTTCACTAAGTAAAGAATGCACCTCGATGAGAACCCTCTCCTGGTGTCATGTCTCTTTGTCTCTCTTATCACCCATTTACTTGCAGGACCTCAAGTTCCCGTTCGTGGAGCTCCCACGGGATGAAGTGAAGCTGTGGGCCGGCTTCCTTCACCATACAAAACCTTTAACCCAAAATTTGTCCTGCCTACAGGATGTGCAGGGATAAAGATGAGATAGAGACCAATAATGGGCCCAACTTAAGATACATTTCATGGGAGAAAGCCAACCCCTGACACTATCAGTGATACTCAGCTATGCTTGCATACAGGAACCTAGTCTAAGTGTCTTCTGAGAGTCTTCATCCAGCAGCTGATGGAAACAGATGCAGAGACCCACAGCCAAACATTAGGCAGAACTCAGTCTTGTGGAAGAGTTGGGGAAAGGATTACAGGAACCAGAGTGGTCAAGGGCATCAGAAGAAGAGCTACAAAGCATTAACTAACCTGCACCCATGGGGGTTCACAGAGACTGAACCACCAAAGAGAATGCATGGACTGGACCTAGGCACCCTACATATTTGCAGAGGTACAGCTTGGTCTTCACGTGGGTTCCCTAACGATTGGAGAAGGGGCTGTGTTTGACTCTCTTGCCCGTCATTGGATCTCTTTTTCCTAGCTGGGCTGTGTTGACCTCAGTGAGAAAGGATGTGTTTAGTCCTGCTGGGGCTTGATGTGCAAGGGCAAGTCAGTACCCATGGGAGGTTTCCCCTTTTCTAAGGAGAGGAGGCGGGGCTCATAGGGAGTTGTGATGGTGGGACTTGGAGGAGAGTAGGGAGAGGGGCTAGAATTCAGATGTAAAGTGAATAAATAAACAAATTAATGAAAAAAGACTACTCAGTTCTGTGTGTTAATTTTATATTTCACTACTTTCCTGGAAGTGTTTGTCAGTTGTTGAAGGTGTTGGCATTAGGACCTCCCAAATCACATCACATAGGCAACAGTGTGACCCACAGACCTGTTGCCAAGACAACAGCCACCATATTCCCAGAATCCACTTGGCTTACCTCATACCTTTACCGTTATGTCATTGTCATTATCCATATATATAAGGGGAACTAACGGCCTTCTCTCTCACACTTTCCCTACCCTCTTCTCTTTCTGCCACCACATTTGTCTCTCCCAATAAAATTTCTTACATGTGGAACTGTTTTGGGCCTAGTGTGCTGTGTCCAGACTTGAGCTGCTATTGTAACACATCCTTTGGTGCTGAAACCTGGGAACTCAGCAGTTCTGTTAACAGCCACTGTGGAGCACCTAGTATCACGGCCACATGGACTGGCTGCTGGTTCTCCACCGCCACTCAGCTATAACTCCCGCTGGGCACTCCAGCACGTGCCACCCTGGCTGCTCCTTTAGCTGGTTGCTACAAGGAATTACAGGCTTCTACCACCTGAGCTGCTGCCGCCACCGCAGGACACAGGAACTCCTCACAGCATGTGAGCTGTGCCTCCCTGGTCTATCTTTTGTAGATAGCTTCTGCCGGGCCCACACCTACCCATTCAGTTCCACGATCCTATTTACCAGTTCGCTAGAATTCTTGCACAGACACCAGCATATTAATTGGTAGGATCGGCCAATTGGAGGGCCCCTAGTTTCCCAGATAGGGCCTGGCGGTTATCTGGGGGTTAAGGGGTTGCCATTTTACAGCCACATCTCCCAGCTGACATACAAGTTAGGACATCGACCTTTTGGGTAACAAAAGCTGCTCTCGTTCCCTTATGAACATAGATGCAAAAATTCTCAAGGAAATACTTCCAAACAAAATTATCCACCATGATCAAATTGGACTCATGCCAGGGATTCAGAAATGGTTCAAAATACATAAATCAACAAACATAATCTATGTTGGTCTCTGATTTTATTTTGCTTTTTCCTTTTGGTTGTGAGCTTAGCCTTTAATGGCTGAGCCATCTTTCCAGTTCTGTTCTTTTCTTTTTTCAAGTGATTTTGGTATCTGTGTAATGGTTTTGAAAAAAGAATTAGAGAATTTTCCAGAAGTTTCTGTTTTAGTGGAGTATAATTTGAGGAATATTGGCATTAGTTTTTTTTTTGAAATGCTAGTACAATTTTGAGCCAAATTCATCTGGCCCTAGGATTTTTTGCTTTGTTTGTTTGTATGATTTTTGATTGGGAGAGTTTTAATTGCTGATTCTATTTTGTCAGAGGTTATGGCTCTGTTTAAATAGTTTATTCCATCTATATTTAACTTAGGTAGGTAAGATATAAAGAAATCTATCCATACCTTTTAGGTTTCCTAGGTTAGTGGAATACAGATATTTAAAACATACCTTTAAGATTCTTTGAATTAATTTAATATTTATTTTAATGTATTCCTTTTATCTCTAATTTAATTAACTTAGATTTTTTTCCTTCTATACTTTGGTTAATGTGGCTAAAGATTGGTTAGTTTGTTGATTTATTCCAACTATTTCACCGATTTTGTATTTCTTTTTATTTCTGTTTTATTGTTTTCTTCTTTTTTTCTTTTTCTATTTCTTCCCAAATACACTGTTGGAAGGAGTAAGATAGCATCTTGTGGGTTTATGATTTCTTTTTTTTTTTCTTTATGAAATAATAGTCATAATGTTTCTTTGGTGCCAAAGTCTTTAGTCCTAGAAATGTGGTCTAAGGATGCCATGCATGGGTTGGATAAATGCTTTTTTTTCTTTGACTTTATGTACAGGGCAGATCTGTATGGCTTGGTGATTTTGGCTGTAACTAGAGATCAGCATCCAGTTTACTGGCTGAAACTCTGTGGCCTGGAAGGTCTGAGATGAATAGGTAGTGTTCCTTCCAGTCAGACCTTTCAATATATCTATGTAAAATGTGGTCATTAAACTGTAAAACAAAACCAAGACAAAGCAAAGCAAAGCAAAACAAAATCTTTGCAGTTGTCTTTGTAAGAGAATTTGCCTTATGGTTTTCTATACTTCTAAGAAGTTTAAGGCAGGTGATGGAGCTACTTCTTGAGTGAAATGTAGATTCCTGTGGAGGGGCAGGAACACAACCAGAAGTATAGGTGTGATAACATGAACAGGCCTTGAAGTACTTTGATTGTAGTACATTGTTCCTTTTTTTTTGTTTTTTTGAGTTGATGAAATTTTTTTAAATTGAGTTAAGTTTTATTGCATTATGATGAGAAAAGATACATAATTTCAATTTATCTTAATTTGTTAATACTTAAAAACATATTTTAAGTAAATAGAATTACATCACATTCTTGTTTCCCTTTTGTACCCCAACTCCTCCCAGAGATCCCCCCTTCAAAACTGTCATGCCTTTTTTTAATTTTGTCATATTCTTTAGAATGACTTTTAAAATTTATAAAATACTGTAACAATAAAAATGAGTATTATAAAAGTTGTTTGATAAAAAACAACAATCAATTGAACAGTCTTATGTAGATGCTTGTCTACAGCAATACTGAAAGTACGTTTTTCTCAATATAAATTTTAAATAACTCCAAACATATTAATTGTATATTTTAAAATAATACATCACTAAAACATATTAATTGTATATTTTAAAATAATACATCACTACTAGTTTTTTTAAATGAACATAAATAGATAAAGTCTTTTTGTTTGTTTGTTTGTTTTGTTTTTAGTAGAGCTTAAAATCTTGGCTCTGACAAGCCCAAAACAAGAACAACTTTTAGACATTGGAGTTCATTGTAATAAAGTTCTACTTCAATGTCCCTCATATCACCAAAGTATTTTACTTCCATAGTAGCTAAGCTAAGAGTTGACAGTTTTGCTGCACCAAGGAATGAATTGTTTGATTTTTGGATGCAAATTTCCTGCTGTGGTCAAAGCTATTTGACTTGAATGATTGTTTTCATTCTCAGCCCAGGGAATGAAAACAGGGAGCAGGTTACATTCATTTAAGAAATGGTGTGTGTATTAAGATAGTCTATCCATGAAGTCATTCACCAACTGTTTCAATGAATAGTGGTTCTGCTTGGAGGGTGGCACAAACATTAGGTGACGGTAAGAATCTGGTTCATTGGCTGTGATGATTTTGAAAAACATTCATCTCAGAGAAAGATAACTTATAAAGTCCTCTTCTTCAAAAGTGATACAATAGTTATAAATATCAAGCAAAGCATTCAGTCTCACTCTTTGTTGTTCTCTTATAAGCCACCTCCCAAATTAATTGTCTATGTTTCTTTTGGCTATATAAATAATATTGAAATATGTAAGCTGTTCTGAAAACCATAGTATAGTGTAAAAACATCAAATAAACAGTACTACTAATAAAGAAGCTGAGATAGGAGGAACATGATTTCAAGATGATTATGTGGTGCACAGCAAGACACTGTCATGTACAAACAAGCAGAAAGTGAATATGAATTGCACAATATTGGACCTATTTCTCCAATTACCAAATTAGAAAAACCACTGGATTACAGCCAACAAATTCCTCATATTTTTGAATTTCAATCAATTAGAATATGTTGGTAACACTAATTTTTGTATTAAGAGCTATTAAAAAAGTAATTGTTACTTCCTGTTATTTTTGTTGTTAGAGGTGGAATTATGTTTGTGTGGGTTTGTTGAAAGATTACTTTCTTGCCTCTTTTAGAGTGTAGTTTTGCTCTTTATGTTGGTGTTTTCCATCTATTATCCTTTGTAGGTCTGGACTTGTGGAAAGATATTATGTGCATTTGGTTTTGTCATGGAATATCTTGTTTTCTCCATCCATGGTAGTTGAGAATTTTGCTGGCTTTAGTAACCTGGGTTGGCATTTGTGTTCTTGTAGGGTCTATATGATATCTGCCCAGGATCTTCTAGCTTTCATAAACTCTGGTGAGAAGTCTGGTATAATTCTGATAGGCCTGCCTTTATATGTTACTTGACCTTTTCCCTTTA
>NW_022196896.1:34911615-34916946 GCF_008632895.1 Mastomys coucha
TTAAAATTCTTTCTTTGTTTAGTGCATTTGGTGTTTTTATTATTATGTGACGGGATGAATTTCTTTTCCGGTCCAGTCTATTTGGAGTTCTATAGGCTTCTTGTATGAACATGGGCATCTCTTTCTTTAGGTTAGGGAAGTTTTCTTCTATAATTTTATTGAAGATATTTACTGGCCCTTTAAGTTGTGAATCTTCAGTTTCTTCTATACCTATTATCCTTAGGTTTGGTCTTCTCATTGTGTCCCGAATTTTCTGAATGTTTTGGGTTAGGAGCTTTTTGCTTTTTGCATTTTCTTTGACTGTTGTGTCAATGTTTTCTATGGTGTCTTCTGCCCCTGAGATTCTCTCTTCTATTTCTTGTATTCTGTCAATGATGCTTACATCTATGACTCCTGATCTCTTTCCTAGGTTTTCAATCTCCAGGGTTGTCACCCTTTGTGTACCAGAGACCTGGAAGGTGAGAGACTCTCAGAACTCAAAGGAAGGGACCTTAGATGAAATGCCAGATAGTAGGGAATGGGGACTTATGGAGCATACTTCCAGCAGAAAGACAGGACATCAGACAGTCACAACTCTGACCCATAATTGTTCCTGTCTGAAAGAATTACAGGGATGGAAATGGAGAGGAGCCTGAGGAAAGGAAGGTTCAGTGACAGGCCCAAAGTGTGATCCAGCTCAAGGACATGTTCCAAGGCCCAACACTATTACTGAGGCTATGGAGTGCTCACAAAAAGGGACCTACCAAGACAGCAGTACTGAAGACCCAACAAGCAGCTGAGTCAGATGCAGATATTTGCACCCAAACAATTGACAGAAGCAGCTGACCCCTGTTGGCGAAGTAGGGAAGGTTGAAAGAAGCTGAGGTGAAGGGTGATCCTGTAGGAGGACCAGCAGTCTCAATTAGTCTGGAACCCTGAGATTTCTCAAACACTGGACACCAAACAGGCAGCATACACCAGATGATACGAGGCCGGAAACACACATACAGTAGAGGACTCCCGGGTCTGTGTTCAGTCAGAGATGAAGCACCTAACCCTCAAGAGACTGGAAGCCCTAAGGGGTTTAGAGATCAGGTGGGGTTGGGGGTGGGAACATCTACTTGGAAACAGGTGGGTGGGGAGGAGGTATGGGATGTGGAATAGTCAGAGGGTGGATGGGGGTGAGTGGGGGAATAAAATATGGAGTGTTAAAAAAATAAATTAATTAAAATTAAAAAAGATTAAATAAAAAGAAGGAATTAAAAAAAAGAATTTAGAACCATTGTAGAAGCTAATCTACACCAGTTCTGAAGGTGAAAAGTTCTCTTTGATCATATATCATAGCCTAAACACAGTTCCTTGACTCTTATGTTCCTGCATTTCTGGGATTTATCACTTCTAAGCAACACATCTGTCTTAGGAAGTGGAAAGTAGCCATCTCTCCCACTAGGATTATATGAGGAAAGTACATGCAGCACATAGAAAAACTGAAGGTTATACAAAAGTTTGTAAATGAAATTATTATAAAATCTTATAAGTTTAAATTTGGTTGTAACAATAAGAATATTGGCAAAGTATTACTCATGTTTTTAAGAAGATATTTCTCAAATTGTCTTTAATGAATACTTATTATTTTATAATAAAAATATCAAGTACCTTAAAAAGTCTATATGAGCTATTTTCTGGTAAAATCAGACTATGTTGCAATAAACATTTTCACTTAGTCTTTTTCATGTACAAATGAGATACAGGTGTTGACTATTTTTTAAAGTCTTCAGTTTGACATTCTTATGAAAAATGATTTGCTGAAAAAATGAACTAACAGTAAATGAAAAATTTCCCCAAATTAATACTTTGGCACAGCCTGTAAATGGTTCACAAGGAAGCATTCATTAATTTAGCCATATCTTGGCTAAAATGCACTCCTCCCCCCATATACATGCACCCTCTTCCTATACCCTACTTCTATGGGAGAAGCTTAAGAATCTAGTGCTCTGGCTTCCATGGGAGAGTTTGTCTTGATGAGCCTTGACTGCTTGTAGGTGTGGAGAGCCTCTCTGGCAGTTGACTTTCATGATGCTATTGCCAAATGCATCCACTTTGAATGCCATTGCTGAATGCAGCATAGAATTTGGGTAGATAGCATTCATGGGCAATCACTGACCATTTAAACAAAGGCACTCATTCAGTGAAAATAGTTCAGCAGTCTAGTGACTGCAAGAGAGCATATGCTGGGAGACAAACAAGGCTTCTGAACCTCTTATCTTGGATCTTTACACCTTACCCCATGCACAAACAAGTTCTGGGTATAGGAGACTGACAAATAACTGTTCTTTTTCCCTCTACCATACTCCAAAAAGCATTTGAGAGGTGAGACAATTAGGCATTCATTGGGTGAATATTGCGTTATCCAATACTAAGTCATGCTGAAGCCGTGATTCTATATGCGTATCTAAGTAGCCTACTCATACACACTGACACTCTCCTTTGGACAACCCTACCAATGGGGAAATTGAGAACAATAAGTAGACATACTCAGTCAGAATAGTGGAGATACAGAAGAGGTTAAAGGAATCCCTGGTGCTTTCTGATGTTTAACATGCAAGCTCCACCCAATCAATGTGGGCTGCTACCCACCCATGTGGCTCAGTGTTTCACTAGAGAAGATTATACAAAAGATAAATGAGAGGTCAGCCCTGATTCTCAAATATAAATCTCTTCACCCAGAAACTGAAGACATAGACTGTATCTGTGTATGTGTGCTATACCTCTGATAGCCAAGATATTCCCCCATCACACTGGAATAAATTGGAAGTCACATTGAAGTGAAGGTTCAAAGCTACAATACAGAGCTGCCTGGCTACTTGCATGTGAAACCTACCACCTTGGCTGTGTGAACACAGGTACCACTAATCATATTAGGGATCAACAGAATGAGATAGGTTTAAAGATGTATTTACAATAGGGAAAAATGTCTCAGTACTACTGCACTTCAAGGGAAGAAATATAGAGGTGAAACTTCACCCCTTAAAAAATATCAGTAGATTGGTCTCACTTGACAACAAAATGCTGAGCTGTTGCAATGCAATAAAGTTGGGCCCCTATATATGGCCAGACCCTGCTCTGTACAAATACTATGCTGCATTCAGCAATGGCATTCATATTGGATGCATTTGGCAATGGCATCAAAGTCAACTGCCAGAGAGGCTCTCCACACCTACAAGCAGTCAAGGCTCATCAAGACAAACTCTCCCATGGAAGCCAGAGCACTAGATTCTTAAGCTTCTCCCTTAGAAGTAGGGTATAGGAAGAGGGTGCATGTATATGGGGGGAGGAGTGCATTTTAGCCAAGATTAAATTGATCAATGCTTCCTTGTGAATCAAAATTATCTCTCAGCTTAACTTCCAGGATCACAGGTTAAAGGTTCTGTCACTTTCCAGTTAAATAAAACTCAAACATAAAAATATCTGCACAATGATCTATAAACAATTACCAAAAGAACCATTTCCTTCCCGTGTGTTTACTTTGCCTCCTTCGTGTTTCTTGAAGATTTTCTAAAGAGAGTAATGAACAAAGTAATTAATTGCCAAACAGAGTTTAGGCAATGATCCTAAACACAAGATCTGGGAGTGAGTACTAGACAGCCTATTAACCCTTTGATACTTTATGTAGGGTTAGATTTTTCAAAACTTACTTTAATAAGGGTTCTTAAATGCTTTAGCCTCCCTTCTAGCCCTCCCACTATCCACCAGAGGTAGTGGAAAGGAAAGGCTAATAGGGCAAAGGAGGATGTGGACCTGTTTAGAAATAGTTCCGTGGGGGTAATTCCAGTTTTCATTGTCAGGATATCAGTAGTTCATTTCATGCAAATCAGCAGTAGTAGTAACTTGATCCACTCGCAAACATCACTCATGAATTAGCAGCAGTAGTTCCATCCAGTAGTCAGTCCAAGTCTGCAGAAGCAATTAGAAGCTACTGAAAGGCCATGAGAAGGTTTTTGGTGTGTTTCTCTCTACAAAGTCACCACAAATGATGATCAGTAAAGAAGAAAAGGTGAATCAGTGCTACAGAGTTGTCAGCAAAGAGCAGTATCAGCAAAGCCCAATGAAGACCAGCAATGAATAGCAAGGTGACACAGAGACTTGATGTCCCAGAGTGGGGGGACACCTAGGAGAGCCTCCCATCTGCTCAGAGGAGAGGAGGAGGGGTAGCGGGGTGGGGGAGATTATGGGAGAGGGTGACTGGAATGAGGGCAGTGAGCAAGATGCAAAGCGAATAAGTAAAAATATCAAATTAAATTAGGAAAAAAAGAGAGTAGCAAGGTGAACCAATGCCACAGCAGCATTCACTGTCTGTTGGTTTATACTCATACCCTTTCCAAATATGTGTTCTCTATTTTTTTAAGTTTTATTGCATCATGTGAGAAAAGTTACATGATTTCAATTTATCTGAATTTGTTAATATTTAAAAACATATTTTAAGGAAATAGAATTAAATCACATTCTTGTTTTCCCTTTGTACCCCAACTCCTCCCAGAGACCCCCTTCAATACCTACAATATCTTTTTTGGTCATATTCTTTAAAATTTATAAAATATTATAACAATAAAAATGAGTATTATAAAAGTTGTTTGATATAAAACAACAATGTAACAGTCTTATGTAGATGCTGGCCTACGACAATATTGAAAATACATACGTTTTTCTCAACATAAATTTTAAATAACTCCAAATGTATTAATTGTTTATTTAAAAATAATACATCACTATTAATATTTTCTTAAATGAACATAAATATATAAAGTGTTTTTGTTTGTTTGTTTTGTATTTGGTAGAGCTTAAAATCTTGGCTCTTACCGTGGTAACTTGATACAAGAGTTACAAACATCAAGCAAAGCATTCAGTCTCACTCTTTGTTGTTCTCTTACAAGCCCCCTCCCAATTTAATTGTCTACATTTCTTTTGGGTATATAAATATTTTTAAAATATGTAATCTGTTCTGAAAACCATAGTATAATGTAAAAACATGAAATAAACAATACTACTAATAGAGAGGCTGAGTTAGGAGAAGCAAGATCTCAAGACTGTTATGTTGTACAGAGCATGACACCATTATTAACAAAAAAGCTGAAAGTATATAGGGATTGTATAATATTGGACCTATTTCTCCAGTTACCAAATTAGAGAGACCATTGGATGACAGTCAATAAATTTCCAATTCCTCATATTTTTAGATTTCAATCGATTAGGATATGTTGGTAATATTAATTTTCACATTAAGATATTTTTTTTTATTTTAGATATTTTCTTTATTTACATGCGAATTTCTCCATTCTCAGTTTCCCCTCCAAA
>NW_022196896.1:34930044-34933742 GCF_008632895.1 Mastomys coucha
CCAGTCTCAGAAACTCACCCGAGAGAAAATGGCGAATCCCGCCCGGGTCTCTGGCCTAAGGCGCCTCCTGGCTGGCCGCTCCAGTCTCAGAACCTCACCCGATGGAAAATGGTGGATGCCGTCTGGGTCTCTGTCCTATCCGGGCTGGCCGCTCCAGTCTCAGAAACTCACCCGAGAGAAAATGGTGAATCTCGCCCGGGTCTCTGGCCTAAGGCGCCTCCGGGCTGGCCGCTCCAGTCTCAGAAACTCACCCGAGAGAAAATGGTGAATCCTGGCCGGGTCTGGCCTAAGGCACCTCCGGGCTGGCTGCTCCAGTCTCAGAAACTCACCTGAGAGAAAATGGCGAATCCCGCCCGGGTCTCTGGCCTAAGGCGCCTTCGGGCTGGCCTCTCCAGTCTCAGAATCTCACCCAAGAGAAAATGGCCCACATTAAGATATTAAGAGGACTTTCTAAGGCAAAACCAGCCAGGAGGCACAGGCCTCATGAGTCACAGGGGAGTTGCAGGGAGGCAGGGACAGGATCCTCTCAGCCTCCTAGTGACAGCAGAGCATCCTCAATTCTCTCTGCCCCTTCCCTGCAAGTGGAGAGCCTGTTTCCAGGAAGTGCTTTAACCCAGGGACTCTGGTGAGATCCCCCATTTTTTCTCAGGTGACTTTCTAAGGTGGGACCAGCCAGGAGGCACAGGCCTCACTAGTTGCAGGGGAACAGGGACAGGATCCTCTCAGCTTCCAAGTGACAATGGTGGATCTGCAATCCTCTCTGCCCCTTCCCTGCTAGTGGAGAGCCTGCCTCCAGGGAGTGCTTTAACCCGGGGACTCACCCATCTATGCCCAGGATTTACAAGAGGAGAGCTGATCTCGCAGAAGTACTGACACAGTGTTACAGACCCACAGGAGGAACAAGCTCTAGTCAGAGACAGCAAGAACATCTAACACCAGAGATCAACAGATGGCGAAGGGCAAACGCAAGAATCTTACCAACAGAAACCAAGACTACTTGGCTTCATCAGAACCTAGTACTCCCACCACAGCAAGACCTGGATATCCCAAAACACTGGAAAAGCAAGATTTGGATCTAATATCATATCTCACTATGATGCTAGAGGAATTTAAAAAGGACATGAATAACTCCCTTAAAGAAATACAGGAGAACACAGGTAAAGAGGTACAAGCCCTTAAAGAGGAAACAAAAAAACCCATAAAGAATTACAGGAGATCACGAATAAACAAGTAGAAGCCCTTAAAGCAAAAATACAAAAATCCCTTAAGGAACTACAGGAAAACACAAACAGATGAAGGAATTGAGCAAAACCATCCAGGACCTAAAAATGAAAGTAGAAAAAATTAAGAAATCACAAAGAAAGACAACTGTGGAGTTAGAAACCTTAGGAAAGAAGTCAGGAAATATAGATGCAAGCATCACCAACAGAACACAGGAGATAGAAGAGAGAATCTCAGGGGCAGAAGATACCATAGAAAACATTGACATAATAGTCAAATAAAATGTAAAATGCAAAAAATTCCTAAACCAAAACATCCAGGAAATTCAGGACACAATGAGAAGACCAAACCTAAGGATAATAGGTAAAGAAGAGAGTGAAGACCTCCAGCTTAAAGGGCCAGTAAATATCTTCAACAAAATTATAGAAGAAAACTTTCCTAACCTAAAGAAAGAGATGCTCATGAACATACAAGAAGCGTATAGAACTCCAAATAAAGTGGACCAGAAAAGAAATTCCTCCCTGCCACATAATAGTCAAAGCATCAAGTGCACAAAACAAAGAAAGATTACTAAAAGCAGTGAAGGATAAAGGTCAAGTAACATATAAATGCAGGCCTATCAGAATTAAACCAGACTTCTCACCAGAGAATATGAAAGCTAGAAGACTCTGAGCAGATGTCATACAGACCCTAAGAGAATACAAATGACAGCCCAGACTACTATACCCAGCAAAACTCTGAATCCCCATAGATGGAGAAGCCAAAGTATTCCATGACAAAACCAAATTCACAAAATATATTTCCGCAAACCCTGACCTTCAAAGGGTAATAAATGGAAAACTCCAACACAAGAAGGGGAACTACATCCCTGAAAAAGCAAAACTGTAAACTTCCAAAAAAAAAACTAAAAGAAGATAGCCACATGAACGGAATTCCAGCTCTAACAACAAAAGTAACAGGAAGCAACAATTACTTTTCCTTAATATCTATTAATATCAATGGACTCAACTCCCCAATAAAAAGACATAGACTATCAGATTGGGTACATAAAGAGCACCCAACATTTTTTTGCATACAGGAAACCCACCTGAGTGACAAAGACAGACACTACCTCAGAATAAAAGGCTGGAAAACAATTCTCCAAGCCAATGGTCCCAAGAAAAAAGCTGGAGTAGCCATTCTAATATTGAATAAAATCGACTTTCACCCTAAAGTGATCAAAAAAGATAAGCAGGGACATTTCATATTCATCAAAAGTATGATCTACCAAGATGAATTCTCAATTCTGAACCTCTATGCTCCAAATGCAAGGACATCTACATTCATACAAGAAACTCAAAGCACACATTACACCACACAAAATAGTAGTGGGAGATTTCAACACCCCACTCTCTGCAATGGACAGATCATGGAAACAGAAACTAAACAAGGACACAGTGAGATTAACAGAAGTGATGAAACAAATGGATTTAACAAATATCTATAGAACTTTTTACCCTAAAACAAAAGGATATACCTTTATCTCAGCACCTCATGGTACCTTCTTCAAAATTGACCATATAATTGGTCACAAATCAGGCCTCAACAGATACAAGAAGATGGAAATAATCCCTTGCATCCTATCAGATCACCATGGACTAAGGCTGCTCCTCAATAACAACATAAACAATAGAATGCCTACATATTCTTGGGAGCTTAACAACATTCTACTCAATGATAACTTGGTCAAGTAAGAAATAAAGAAAGAAATTAAATACTATCTAGAGTTTAATGAAAATGAAACTACAACATACCCAAACTTATGGGACACAATGAAAGTAGTCCTAAGAGGAAAACTCACAGCTTTAGTGCCTACAAAAAGAAATTGGAGAGAGCATGAACCAGAAATTTGATAGCACATGTGAAAATGCTAGAACAAAAAGAAGCAAATTCACCCAAGAGGAGTCAAAGGCAGGAAATAATCAAACTCAGGGCTGAAATCAACCAAATAGAAACAAAAAGAACTATAGAAAGAATCAACCAAACCAGGAGCTGGTTCTTTGAGAAAGTCAACAAAATAGATAAACCATTAGCCAGACTAACTAGAGGGCACAGAGGCAGTACCCTAATTAACAAGATCAGAAATGAAAAGGAACATATAACAACAGATACTGAGGAAATCCAAAAAACCATGAGATCCTACTACAAAAGCCTATACTCAACAAAACTGGAAAACCTGGATGAAATGGACAATTTTCTTGAGAGATACCAGGTACCAAAGTTAAATCAAGATCAGATCAACGATCTAAACAGTCCCATATCTGCTAAGGAAATAGAAAGTCATTAAGAGTCTCCCAACAAAAAAAAAAAGTCCAGGACCAGATGGGTTTAGTGCAGAGATTTATGAAACCTTCAAAGAAGACCTGATAACAATACTCCTCAAACTATTCCACAAAATAGAAACTGAAGGCACTCTACCCAATTTGTTCTATGAAGCC
>NW_022196896.1:34934950-34940622 GCF_008632895.1 Mastomys coucha
ATCCAGTGGAAAAAAAGACAGCATTTTCAACAGATGGTGCTGGCTCAATTGGTGGTTAGCATGTAGAAGAATACAAATCGATCCATTCTTCTCTCCTTGTCCAAAGCTCAAGTCCAAGTGGATCAGGGACTTCCACATAAAACCAGATACATTGAAACTAATGGAGGAGAAAGTAGAGAAGAATCTCGATCAAATAGGCACAGGGGAAAGTTTCCTGAAGAGAACACTAATAGCTTCTGCTCTAAGATCAAGAATTCACAAATGGGACCTCATAAGGTTGCAAAGCTTCTGTAAGGCAAAAGACACTGTCAATAGGACAAAATGGCAACCAACAAATTGGGAAAAAATCTTTACTAATCCTGTATCTGATAGAGCACTAATATCCATTGTATATAAAGAACTTAAGAAGTTAGACTCCAGAGAACCAAATAACCTTATTAAAAATGGGGTACAGAGCTAAAGAAATAATTCTCAACTGATGAATACCGAATGGTTGAGAAGCACCAAAAGAAATGTTCAACATCCTTAGTGGTCAGGGAAATGTCAATCAAAACAACCCTGAGATTCCACCTCACACCAGTCAGATGACTAGGATAAAAAAACTCAGGTGAGAGCAGATGCTGGAGAGGTTGTGGAGAAAGAGGAACATTACTTCATTGCTGGTGGCATTGCAAGCTGGTACAACCACTCTGGAAATCAGTTTGGCAGTTACTCTAGAAATTGGACATAGTTCTACCGGAGGACCCAGCTATACCACTTCTGGGCATATACCCAGAAGATGCTCCAACATGTAATAAGGACACATGCTCCACCATGTTCATAGCAGCCTTATTTATAATAGCCAGAATCTGGAAACAACCCGGATGTCCCTCAACCAAGGAATGGATACAGAAATTGTGGTACACAATTGAGTACTACTCAGCTATAAAAAACAATGAGTTTATGAAATTCTTAGGGAAATGGATGGATCTGGAGAATATCATCCTGAGTGAGGTAACCCAACCACAAAAGAACCCACATGGTATGCACTCTCTTATAAGTGGTTATTTGCCTAGAAGTTCGGAATACAAGAAGATCAACCCACAAGCCACAAGAAACTCAAGAAAAAGGAAGACTAAAATGTCTACATTTAATTCCTTCTTAAAAGGGGGAACAAAATAACCATGGAAAGAGTTGTAGAGACTAACTATGGAGCAGAGACTGAAGGAAGGACAAGCCATCTGGCAATACCTGAGTAATACAGATGTAGAGGCTTACATCCATCCATTGAACTGAGTACAGGATCCCCAATGAAGGAGCTAGAGAAAGGACCAAAGAAGCTGAAGGGTTTACAGCCCCTTAGGATGAAAAACAATATGAATTAACTAGTACCGTCAGAGCTCCCAGGGACTCAATCAGCAACCAAGGACTATACATGGTGGGACTGATTGTTCTTGTATCATGTGTATAGTAGATGATTGCAAAGTCGATCATCAATGGGAGGAGTGGCCCTTGGCCCTGTGAAGGTTCTGTGGCCCAGTGTAGGGGAATGCCCGGGCCAATAAGTGGGAGAGGGTAGGGTGGCAAGCATGGGGAGGGGGGAGGCAACAGGGTTTTTTTTTCTTGTTTTTGTTTGTTTGTTTGTTTTTTGGAGGGGATACTGGGAAAGGAGAAATCATATGACATGTAAATAAAGAAAATATGTAATAAAAATTACAAAAAAAGAAAAATAAGATATTAAGAAAAAGTAACTGTTACTTCCTGTTGTTTTTGCTGTAAGAGGTGCAATTAGGTTTGTGTGAATTTGTTGAAAGAGTACTTTCTTACTTCTTTTAGGGTGTATTTTCACTCCTTATGTTGATATTTTCCATCTATTATCCTTTGCAGTGCTGGGTTTGTGGAAAGATATTGTGTAAATTTTGTTTTGTCATGGAATATCTTGTTTTCTCCATCTATGGCAATTGAGAGTTTTGCTGGGTCTAGTAGCCTGAGCTAGCATTTGTGTTCTTGTAGGGTCTGTATGACATCTGCCCAGGATCTTCTAGCCTTCATAGTCTCTGGTGAGAAGTCTGGGGTAATTCTGATAGGCCTGCCTTCATATGTTACTTGACTTTTCCCCTTAATACTTTTAAAATTCTTTGTTTAGAGCATTTTGTATTTTGATTATTATGGGACAGGAGGAATTTCTTTTCTTGTCTAGTCTATTTGGAGTTCTGTAGACCTCTTGTATATTCATGGGTATCTCTTTCATTAGGTTAGGGAAGTTTTCTTCTATAATTTTGTTGAGGATATTTACTGGTCCTTTAAGTTGCAAATCTTCACTCTCTTCTATACCTATTATCCTTAGGTTTGGTCTTCTCATTGCATCCTGGATTTCCTGGATGTTCTGGCTTAGGAGTTTTTTGCTTTTTGCATTTTCTTTGACTGTTGTGTCAATCTTTTCTATGGTGTCTTATGCCCCTGAGATTCTCTCTTCTATCTCTTGTATTCTGTTGGTGATGCTTGCATCTATGACTCCTGGTTTCTTTCCTAGGTTTTCTATCTTCAGGGTTGTCTCTCTTTCTGATTTCTTTATTGTTTCTATTTCCATTTTTAGATTCTTGATGGTTTTGTTCAATTCCTTCACCTGTTTGATTGTGTTTTCCAGTAGTTCTTTAAGGGATTTTTTGTGTTTTCTCTTGATGGGTTTCTAGCTGTTTACCTGTGTTCTCCTGTATTTCTTTGAGGGTGCTATTTATGTCCTTCTTAAAGTCCTGTATCATCATCATGAGAATTGATTTTATATCTGAATCTTGCTTTTCCAGTGTGATGGTGTGTCCAGGATTTGATATGGTGGGAGTATTGGGTTCTGATGATGCCAAGTAACCTTGGTTTGTGTTGCTTATATTCTTATACTTGTCCCACATCATCTCGTTTTCTCTAGTGCTACCTGCACTTGCTAAATCTGACTGGAACCTGTCCTTCCTGTGATCCTGGTTGTGTCAGAACTCCTCAGAGTCAAGCTGTCTCTGTGATCCTGTGACCCTGGGCTTTTTAGAGCACCTGGGAGTGGAGCTTCCTCTGGGTGTTTTGGGAATGACTGCAGAGTTTGCACCCAAGGTCTGCTCAGGGCACTGGCCAGCCCAGACATACCCGAAGCAACCTGAACCACTGGCGTGGCAGAGTTCCTGCTGGCCTGGGCCTGCTGGCCCCAATTACTCCCGGTAATGGGACAAGTGTTGTGTCCTCCTCACCTCTGATCCTGGACGTGTTAGAGCATCCTCGCATTAGACAATCTACATAAGTGACTCTCAGAAGAAATAAAAAATATTTCCACTTCAACTTTATGAATACAGCACCTGGGAGTGGAGCTTCTTCTGGGTGTTTTGGGACCAGAAGAAACCTGAGTCACTGGGCTGGTGGAGTTCCTGTGTGCCTGGTCCTGCTGGTCCCAGTTACTCCTGGTATTTGGACAGATGTTGTGTCCTCCTCACCTCTGATCCTGGGCATGTTAGAGCACCTGGGATTGGAGCTTCCTCTGGGTGTTGTGGGACTGGCTGTGGAGCTTGCACCGAAAGTCTGCTCAGGGCACTGGCTGGCCTAGATTGACCAGAAGCAACCCGAGCCACTGGGCTGGTGGAGTTTCTGTGTGCCTGGTTCCTGCTGGTCCCAATTACTTCTGGTAATGGGACAGATGTTGTGTCCTTCTCACCTCTGATCCTGGGTGTGTTCATCATGTGTTCTCTTAAGCATCTGTTCCAGGAAAACACCACATGCCCTTCTTCCAGGCAGCTTCCAGAAATACACCATCTGTCTGTTCTCAGTAAAACTTCTTCCTACATGCCTGCTTCAGCAAAATATCCTCGCATAAGACAATCTACATAAGTGACTCTCAGAAGAAACCAAAAATATTTCCACTTCAACTTTATGAATAAGAAATGGTATACAGGAACATTTTAGGGCATGCATAGGAATATTTCTACAGGTTATCAGTCATTTTCCAACTCTTACAATTGAATGAGATAGTGCTGTGGATGTGGAAACCAAGGCAGCATAATTTGGCCAGAGAAATGGTCCCAAGGATCCCATCCTGGGAAAGTATGCTTATGGAATGGGTACCACACAAAAAGGTGGCCAATCATGCTTTCTAATTCGCTTCTTCAGTCTTATTCAACAAAAAACGCAATTGGCACCTGGGTGAGGCTGGAAATAACCCAGCAGCAGCCTATGTAGTTATTCTCCAATATTCAGCTGCTCACTCAAGTTTGAAATACAATAACTCTCCTCCAAGGATAGAGAGCTCATTAATTGTATCATGGAGATGTAATGTTGACTCTAACAATAAAAGAGTCAGTAGTAAATTTCAAAATCAATTAAGGGAATTTTTTCCTGTGGATTTCATAAACTAAGCTGTTCTTCATACTATTGTACAAATTCAGGTCTTTACATTTTCTGACAACCTTTTAGTTCATTGATCAAAAATACTGTCTTTCATGTCCAGTAAAGGCAATTTATCATCCTTTGAATCTTAGAAATTCATAATGTTCCTCCTGTACTGTTGTTAGTTCTATTGGCTTTTGTCTGTTCACATTGGTCTAGGAGAATGACATCTTCTGAAGTTTTTGAGTTCATGAATTGGGTGATTTTAAGGGAAATGGTTTTTCTAACTATCTGGTCTTACAGCTTCAAAAACATGCAGTCAACAATCCAGATTCTACTAATTCAGAAGAAATGCAGTTAAAAATGTTTGGTAAAAACTCAGTGAAATGCTCGTCCTCAAAGGAAGCAGTTTTTAGGTGAATATTTGTTCAGACAAAGTGCATTGGAAAACTTGGTAAATTCTAATAAATTAGATGATGTGGAAAGAAAATGCCCACCCAGAGAACAAAACATCCAAGAGAAGTTCCTCGACTCCCTCTTGATGCTGAGAGCATCAGCTGAGTCCCATCATACTCTTTTGCTGCTTCACATCACCTATATGTAAGGCTGGATTTCAAAGTTATCTGGTTTTGAGAATGACTGTTATTTTGGACCTCTAAAACCTCTATGTTAAGCTGTAATGAAAAAAGAAACATAACTATTGGGTGCTCTGAGAACTATCCTGGGCATATGAAGACAGCTTCATATTCTGTAAAGTGCAAAAGTGTCACCTAGAGACTGACTGAAGTGGCAGGCCTTTGAACCTCTTTCTGGGGTCTTAACTGCAAGAGCCTAGCCTTTGTTCTGAAGTCTGGTGGAACATTTACCCCTTGACCCGATAGAACATCAGGTCACCAGGGCTCTGGATATGACACATTCAGGTCAAGTTAACTTCAGACACTTGGTTATGCTTTAGTCAAGATGCCAATGGCAAGTATGAAAGGTGGGAGACCAAAGGGAAGGAAGAGGCCAAGTCATAATCACAGGGCAATGCCTTCTATTCTATTTTCATTTCAAAACAGTGAGTACATAGTTATACAACTATTAAAGGAAACAAGCTGTTTACAAGACTCCTAGGAAGTGTCTTTAAGCAAGACAATCATGCAAAAACACAAACAAATTACAGTGCTTTTTTAATATATGACTGTGGGCATATTTTTGTTATTTGAGCATGAAAAAAGTCATAGCAGGTTTCCTAGCTGCCTAAATTGTCACTAGCATCAGGATTGAAGGAAGCCGGCCCACAGCTTCACTTCATCCCGTGGGAGCTCCACGAATGGGAACTTGAGGTCCTG
>NW_022196896.1:34940684-34941898 GCF_008632895.1 Mastomys coucha
GAGAGAGAGAGAGAGAGAGAGAGAAGTTGATTAGCCTCTAGAGTGAATATGCTCATTAGTAAATGTATGCAACGAGGCATGGAGTATATGCCTTTAATCTCAGCACTCAGAAAGTATATGTGGGTTTCTGCAAGTTAGAGGCCAACCTGGTCAATATAAAGTTCCAAGACAGCTAGGGCTACACAGAGAGACACTATCTCAAAAATATTTTGGACAGAAATGTAAACAAGAAAGAAAACTGATTTACTGCTTAAATTATGTGAAAAAATTAAAAGTAGAAGCACCATCATATTCACAGTAAAAGTAACTCTCAGTTTTTGTTTTCCTTTTTGTTGTTTCCCCATAGACACCATGTTGTCTGACAAAACATTTCCTAGGGAGATACAAAGCACATGTCTACTCAACCTAGAGAGGGAGCCTGCGAAAGACCAAAGTACAGATGCCATCAAAATCCAACTTGGTGAACCAGTGAGTTTTATTGAGATAATTTACAGGAATATGGGTAAGGAGTTACTTAAAGGTGCAGAAATGACTCAAAGACAGCTGCTTCCCCAAAGCTTACTAGAACACAGGTGACAGCTCACAAAGCTGAGGACCTGGAGCACACTGTTGAGCCTTCAGGCAGCTCAACAGAGTGAAGAGCATTCTTTCCTTTTGTCTCAGTTGGTCTAAACTTTATCCAGGCACTTGTCTAGTCTTTGCTTCTTCCAGGTCAGCTTGAGAGTCTCCTTTGAAGATTGGCCTATCCAAGTATTCTTTGTCTCCCAGTTTCATGTTCTTGGAGAAGAATGCCCAGGTTTTACAGTTTATTCTGGTAGGGAAAGGTCTAGTCAGTTTTAGGGACTTCCAGAAGCTATTTTGAGTTGCTATTTTGGTGCTTAAGAAATTTCCCTACAGGCCCCATGAGTCGCAGGGGAGTCGCAGGGCAGCAGGGACAGGATCCTCTCAGCTTCCAAGTGACAGAGGTGGATCAGCATCCTTCTCTGCCCCTTCCATGCAAGTAGAGTGCCTACCTCCAGGGAGCGCCCTAACCCAGAGACTCGGGTGAGATCCACCATTTTTCCTCTGGTGAGTTTCTAAGACAGGAGCAGCCAGCAGGGAGGCACAGGCCCCACGGGTCGCAGGGGAGTTTCAGGGTGGCAGGGACAGGACAAGCTCTAGACAGAGACACTAAGAACATCTAACACCAAAAATCAAGAGATGGTGAAAGGCAA
>NW_022196896.1:34941909-34942400 GCF_008632895.1 Mastomys coucha
TCTCAGCACCTCATGGTACCTTCTCCAAAATTGACCATATAATTGGTCACAAATCAGGACTCAACAGAAACAAGAAGATTGAAAAAATTCCTTGTATCCTATCAGATCACCATGGACTACAGGTGCTCCTCAATAACAACATAAACAATAGAATGCCCACATACACATGGAAGCTTAACAACACTCTACTCAATGATAACTTGGTCAAGGAGGTAATAAAGAAAGAAATTAAAGACTTTCTAGAGTTTACTGAAAATGAAGCCATAATATACCCAAACTTATGGGACACAATGAAAGCAGTCCTAAGAGAAAAACTCATAGCTCTGAGTGCCTCCAAAAAGAAACTGGAGAGAACATACACCAGCATTTTGACAGCACACCTTAAGGCGCTAGAAAAAAAAGAAGCAAATTCACCGAAGAGGCGTCAAAGGCAGGAAATAATCAAACTCAGGGCTGAAATCAACCAAATAGAAACAAAAAGAACTATACAA
>NW_022196896.1:34943740-34953532 GCF_008632895.1 Mastomys coucha
ATCAAAATTCCAAGTCAATTCTTCTCAGACTTAGAAAGAGCAATTTGCTGATTCATCTGGAATAACAAAAGTCCCAGGATAGCCAAAACTATTCTCAACAATAAAGGAACCTCAGGTGGAATTACAATCCGGGATCTTAAGCTGTACTATAGAGCAATTGTGATAAAAACTGCATGGTATTGGTACAATGACTGGCAGGTAGATCGATGGAACCAAATTGAAGACCCAGAAATGAACCCAGGCACCTAAATGGTCACTTAATCTTTGACAAAGGAGCTAAAACTATCCAGTGGAAAAAAGACAGCATTTTCAACAGATGGTGCTGTCTCAACTGGTGGTTAACATGTAGAAAAATGTAAATCGATCCATTCCTTTCTCCTTGTACAAAGCTTAAGTCCAAGTGTATCAGGGACCTCCACATCAAAGCAGATACATTAAAACTAATAGAAGAGAAAGGGGGGAAGAACCTCGAGCAAATAGACACAGGGAAAACTTTCCTGAAGAGAACGCCAATAGCTTCTGCTCTAAGATCAAGGATTGACAAATGGGTCCTCATAAAGTTGCAAAGCTTCTGTAAGGCAAAAGATACTGTCAATAGGACAAAACAGCATCCAAGAAGTTGGGAAAAGATCTTTATCAATCCTATATCTGATAGAGGGCTAATATCCAATGTATACAAAGAACTCAAGAAGTTAGACTCCAGAGAACCAAATAAACCCTATTAAAAATATGGTACAGAGCTAAACAAAGAATTCTCAATTGATGAACTCTGAATGGCTGAGAAGCACCTAAAGAAATGTTCGACATCCTTAGTCATCAGGGAAATGCAAATCAAAACAACTCTGAGATTCCACCTCATACCAGTCAGATTGGCTAGGATAAAAGACTCAGGGGACAGTAGATGCTGGAGAGATTGTGGAGAAAGAGGAACATTATTTCATTGCTGGTGGGATTACAAACTGGTACAACCACTCTGGAAATCAGTTTGGCGGTTCCTCTGGAAATTGAACATAGTTCTACCAGAGGACCCAGCTATACCACTCCTGGGAATATACCCAGAAGATGCTCCAATATGTTATAAGGACACATGGTCCACCATGTTCATAGCAACCTTATTTATAATATCCAGAACCTGGAAACAACCCAGATGTCCCTCAACAGAGGAGTGGATACAGAAATTGTGGTACATCTACTCAATGGAGTACTACTCAGCTATTAAAAACAATCAATTTATGAAATTCTTAGGGAAATGGATGGATCTGGAGAATATCATCCTGAGTGAGGTAACCCAATCACAAAAGAACAAACACGGTATGCACTCTCTGATAAGTGGTTATTAGCCCAGTAATTTGGAATACAGGAAGAACAACCCACAAACCACAAGGAACTCAAGAAGGAAGACCAAAAGGTCGACATTTCATTCCTTCTTAAAAGGGGGAATCAAATACCCACGGAAGGAGTTGCAGAGAATGAAGGAAGGACAAGCCAGCCTAAATACAGCTATCTCCTGAGAGGCTCTGACGGTACATGAGTAATGCAGATGTAGAAGTACACAGCCATCCATTGAACTGAGTACATGGTACCCAATGAAGGTTAGAGAAAGGATCTATGGAGCTGAGGGGTTTGCAGCCCCTTAGGTGGAACAGCAATATGAACTAAGTAGCACCCTCAGAGCTCCCAGGGTCTCAACCACCAACCAAGGACTGCACATGGTGGGTCTGAATGTTCTGGCAGCACGTGTATAGTAGAGTATTGCAAATTTGATCATCAATATGAGGAGAGGACTTCGGCCCTGTGAAGGTTCTGTGCCCCAGTGTAGGGGAATGCCAGGACCAATAAGTGAGAGAGGGTGGGGTGTCACTCATGGGGCGGGAGGAGGCAACAGGGGTTTGTTCTTGTTGTTTTTGTTTGTTTGTTTGTTTTTTGGAGGGGAATCTAGGAAAGGAGAAATTTATATGTAAATAAAGAAAATATCCAATAAAAAAAAAAAGAAATTTCCCTTCAGGATATGATGTTTCAGTTTGGAGGAACGTGTTACACAGACTTAGTTCCATAATTAAAATACTACTATATATAAAAAAATTTATTATGCTTGTCTGACTGACAGTATTGGGCATGGGATTTCTTGTCTCTGTATTTTGTAGGGTTATTAACTATTGATGTGTTGGTAATTGAATTATATTTATACTATGCATTTACTTTATATTATATAATGTAACATTAGTGTGGTTATACCACAATTTATTTGTTCTTAGATTTTTCCTAATTAAAATATTAGGAATAATGGAGTTTTATATACTCCTTTTTCAATTTTAATTTTTTTTTTTTTTTTTTGAGGTATGGTCTCACGTAGTCCACATTGGCCTGAAACTTACCAGGTAGATGAGGCTGGGATTGTATTCCAGACCCTACTTCCACTTTATAAGTACTCATATTACAGTCATGTACCACCACATGTGGATTTTTGTTTTTCCCATTTTTATGCCAAACAGTTTGGCATTCTCTCATTTAGTATGTCATAGATACTTCTCTCATGCAACTGAGCCCTCCATGCTGGCACTCCAGTCCCAAGTGAGAACGACATACACAAGTTCTTTTGGTAAGTCTGATTCATCTCCTTCCTCCCACAAAGTTACAGCTGAGAATTGTATCCACTCACTAGTGCTCTTGATAAATGTGATCCAGGATCCTCACCTGCAACTGCAGTCACCACCCCTCCCTGTTACCCTTCTTGGCACAGGTCTAAGCAGGAACCATATCCTCCACGGCTCTTGTCAAGTGTGACTCAGAGCCCTCCACTTTTAAGGTCTCCCATGCTGCCCCTTCAGACCTAGCTAGAATTTATATCTCTTGTTGAGTCTGAACCACTCCAGGACAGTCCTGCCAGAAGCCACACTTTAGTCTTTTCCAAGAAGTTGCCTAGTCCCTTGTCTCATACTGACTTTTATAGGCTTAGACCTAGCTAGGAGGCCTACCACATAAGACACTCTGCACCACTAAGGTTACCATTGAATTAGAATCACTCTAAATAATCTCTCTAATCAATAATCAATATTGGATAGCTGAAGAACTAACTTGCTTACTCCTCCTAGTTGACTTGACATCAACCAAGTTCTGGTAACAGTAATTAATGGAACCAACCTTCTACTCAACATAAAGTATCTAGAATCTCATAATAGACACAGAACTGATGAAATAATCCATATGATCAGGTTCCACTACAAAAACAAACATCATGAAATATGAAGAGAACATGTGTTCTTACCACACAAGACCACTAGGCTTATAGAAATAATTTCCAATGGGAATTACCTAGGTGAATCCCAGGACACAGAATTAAAAGAACATCTATAGGTGCTGGAAAGATGGGTCAGTGGTTAAGAGCACTAGCTCCTCTTCCAAAGGTCTGAGTTCTACTTTCAGCACCCATGCAATGGCTCACAACCATCTACTATGTGATCTGATGCCCTTTTCTGGCATGCAGGTGTATGTACATGCAGAACATCCATACATAAAATATAAATAAAATACAATTTTTAAACTTTTTGTAAGTACAATCAAATAATTCAAGAAATTAAAAGAAGATACAAGTGAATATGTGAAGGAATTCAAAAAGGATAGAAATAAACTCCTAATTGAAGCAAAGGAAAACACAAACTGCTGAATGAAATTATGAAGACAATACAGGATTTGAAAACTAAATTCAATAAGAGAGATACTGAATAAAACTCAGTAAAATGAAACAATTTGATGAACTCCATCTGCAGGTTTGGAGTTTTAAAGAAGGTTGTGTCCGTCCTTGTACTACTGGTGCTCTTCCTAGTGATTCTTCCACCTGTTCATATTGCTCAGAGCATTGGTTGGGTACCTTATAGGATGGCAAGAAGATACGTAACAGAATCTTCATAATTTTTAAGTATATAGAGTCAGTGGATGCAGTTCCTTGACATACTCAAATTTATAGAACAATATCTGCAAAGCATAACTAGCTCCATGCTGTTAAGATAGGCTAGAAGAACCAATGATTTTGCTTCTTCATGATGAATGAGCCCCTGACAGAGTTACCAAGAAATTGCCCTCGCTTTTGCATTACTTTCTGTGCAAATAAAACTGTAGCAAAGATATGCATAAAAATGTGTCAACCATCTGGATTATTTCTCCTGCCCTGTAACACTCAAGGGCTTGCCAAGCAGCTCAGAGCAAATAACTTGTGTAGTGCCATGAGACTGCCTTGAGATCCAAGCTTTTTGTTCTCAGCAGTTAGATACCATTTTGTGGTTTAAACAATCTTTCTCAGTGGGGTGCTGTTTTTCAGAACAGTGAAAGTAAGAAAGAGATGATAATGGAAGCAGCTTCCTGCAGGGAGATAGGTGCTGCATATGCCATAGAACCTTCCAGCATTAGCTGTGTGGTAGTACCTCAACCATTCCTATGCTCTAGGGAGGCTGGGAAATGTGGCTTCTTCCTCATCAGTCATGAACCCAGAGATAGAATCAACGTGGAGGAACAGTTAGCAGGCTGTTTTAGGCAGTAGCATGTTTCCAGAGCTTGATTTGAAAGAACATTTGAACATTGATATATATTGTGTAGCAAACAAAGGAATCAGAAATGGTGGTGAGTCTCAATGGCCTTGCTACACAAGCTGGGCTCTCTTTTCCTAGCTTCTAAGAAAATGGACAAAGTGGATCTAGATGAGAGTACTAAAAATTGCTCAAGAGACCTGAGAAATTTCTGGCCGAGAATTGGAAAGATTGTGACTGGCAAGCCATCTGTTTCACAGGGGTTCTTCTGTTTGTGGATGTGGCTCTAAGTGAAACGGGTTTTGAACAAGTACAAATCTCTTGCTGTCTACCTATTTAATGTTATGTTGCCTATCTTCTGTGTTTTGAATGTGTTCTGGGAAAGTTCGTATGTAATCTTCAAACTCATCAAGACATTTCTCCCATCCAACAATATGATATCCTATGCCATGTTACATCAAAAGATGGCTCTTAACAGACACCAACACCTTGATGCCAGATAGCAGTACCTCAGAGGCCCTCAAATTATAAGAAAGAAAACTGTTTCCCTTTTATCTGAGGGATCTTAGAGCCTCAAACATGCTAGAAAGAATTGCCCTAGTCATTTTTGGCACAAGATGTTTTGTTTTAGGGATAGCGTCTTACTTTCTAGTCCCGGCTGCTCTGTAACTCATAGAAAACTTGTTGCCTAAGCCTCCCGAATGCTAGTATTATGATTGTGAGCTACCAAGACCCACTTCTTTTAAAAATAGGTTAACTAGTTCATGTTATTCTATTACATCAACAGAAAATAGAGTAGGACAGAATCACATGGTAATGACTACACATAGATTGTTCCATCTCACTGGTAGTTTGTAGAGGGCAGCACATATAACTTTGTCCAAAGTAGCTGGTTAATGCATATTTTCAAAGTGGATAAAGATATCCACAGCATTGCTTATTATAGCATATGAGATGGAGTGGGGGCAATGGCTCAATAGGTAAAGGCACTGCTACCAAGCCTGATGACCTGAATTCAACTGCCAGAGCACACGTAGTAGAAACGGAGAACTTAGGGAGAACTTACTCTGACAAGCTGTCACAGGTACTTTTGTAAGCATGCACCTCTGTCTCTCCACACAGAATTTAAAAAGTAGTGAGTAAATAAATAAATAAGAAACCTGAGAAGGCCAAAGTATCAAACCTGACTACTAAAAAATTATGGGCTGGAATGAATTCAATAAAGAAGTAGGAAGATGAAGACTACAGTGTTAAGGAAATGGAGAGGAGCAATGGAAAGGAGCAATCAGTAGCAACTGATTAGAAAGACCTATTCCTTACTGACCACACTTGCATTAGCTCACTCTGGGAAAGTGTGCTCTGAGAGTTGAATTCTGGTCATTAGCCTTGGCAGCAAGTGCTTTTACCTATTGAACCATCTTTCCATTCCATCTCATGCTTTATAATGAATTTTGACTATGTATTTACCCACTTCAAAAATATGCACAACCAGCACGTTTAGACAAAGCTACTTCGGTGTTATGTGAGAATCATTGGTTGGTTGATAGTTTAAGAGGCAAATGTTGCCAGAAGACTTGATGATTGTGATTTACGTGGAAGCTTGTTTGTGGTTTGAGTATGATATGTCCCCCATAGGCTCCTCTGTTCCCAGCTTGTGGTGGTATACTTGATGGTTCTGGAAACTTTAAGAGGTTGAGTCAAGTTGGAGGAACTAGGTGACTGGGACACTTAAAGGTTATTCCTGTCTCCAGTCTTCATCCTTTCCCTTTTCTTCCTCTCCCTAGCATGTTGGGCGATCAAGGATGAGCTGAACCCTTTCAATATGTGAGATAAAATAAATCTTTCCTCATTTAATTTGTCTATCACAGCATCTGGTCACAACAAGGATAAAGATAATGTAGATACAAAGTGGCAAAACATAATAGATAAATCTAATAGTGGAACGATACATCCTGGGTGAAGGAGACTATGTAGAACATATAATTAACTTCTGTTAATGAAGTCAACTACTGATGACTCACATATGTTAATGTTTTTCATGTATTTCATAAGCACACAATAATTTTATAAAACTATCTTACTGATAAAACTATGGGCTCAGAAAGTACTGATGTTTAAGGTCAAAAGTATGAAACTCAAATGGGTGTTGTTTTCAAGATAGCTGTTTTGTCAAAGTAGTCAACAGTTTTAAGAAGGTGAGACATACTTTAATTTGAATTTGAACTTCTGAATCTGAAAAATGACAGTTACATTTAATTTTTGAGCAAGTTGTTTCTTTCTGTAAATATTACTTAGCAATGACTACGTGGTTCCTATCAATATACAACAGGGAGTTCATTATCTACCTTTTAGAGGCTTGAGTAGTCGTAAGGTGTTAGGCTGATATTTAGTTAACTGTTTTTCTGATGAGTTAAATTGCTGTTGACTCTGGTAGTGACTGTTTTATTTCCTACACACTAGCTAGATCACACATGACATCTGTGATAACAATTACAATAAGAATTATGTTCATCCTTAATCAAGTCCATCATGAGTGTTATAGAGGCTGCTAGAAGGTTGAAGTGCAACAGTGAGGTGAACATAAAATTTTCATGAAAACCCACCCATCAACTGAGCAGCTGAGGTAACTGAGTTATTTGATGGATACTTTAATTTTATAAGGTATAAGATAATAATTTGATAAATTATGTTTTGAATTAATAATGCATACAGAATTGATTTACTGAGTTATCAGCAAGATCATCTTTCTACTTGCTAATAATGCTGCTAATTATGACTACATAAACTAACAAGTTTAAGAAAACATAAAACAAAGGATTTCTGGTAGCAAATAACAGTTTGTAATTATAGTAGTTAAAAACCATTTTAAAAATTTCTCTTTTACTGTATTTCTTTGGGTGTTTACTTATCTATGCAGCCATCTATCCACAATCCACATATCGATCATCCATGTATCTCCCCATCCCATCCACATATTCATCCACCTACTCATGTATCTATTTACACACACATACACACACACACACACATGAACACACACACATACATCAAACCATTCATCTGTCTTTTAATTCCTGTGATGGAATGAATTAACTTTATACTTAATGTTTCATGCAAGATAAGTTAAAATAAGCCTCTGTATAGTTTATAAAAGTAAACTATATGGTATAAATCTTTTTATCAAGGTTGTAACCTAGCACTTAAATAAACAGATATATATTCTCTATTTATAAAAATGTTATTGGTAAATATTTGTATTACAAATGCTTCTAAATTATTATGAAAAAGTAATTATTTCTAGAAAGAGACTTACATTTTTTTCCTGAATGTTACTTAGGAGTCAACTAAAACTATGCATTTTCAATAGAAAATTCACCAAATTCTCCTCCTTATGGTGCAGCTTGAGCATCATTTGTATTTCCCACTTTTGGTCAATAGTTTTACCTTCCACACACTAGACTTAGAAACAAGAAAAAATGAAGTCATTCTATATTCAAATCTCCACTGTACTCAAATTAATCACCATGTATCAGATACTTTCTTTCCTAAATATTTCTTGGATTTAATTCTGACTTTCTATACTTGTTTCCAGTGAATTACAGTTCATTTTTTGGTTTTCCTGCCTTTTTTTGTGGTCTGTAAATCCTTCAAATGTACACAGTGCTAAATAGATATATACAAACAAAACCTGAAGCATCTTGACTAGAAATTCTTATTTTTAATGAAAAAGTTTTCTGGCCACTTCGACAAGTAGGCCAAAGGCCACAATACCAAGGCTCACTCATGATCAAGGCTGAAATCTGCTCCAACGGATACTCACTATATCAGGACACTTTCTTTTATTTCTGGTTTTCCTTTCAATTTCAGTTATATATTATTTGTTGTTGTTGTTGTTCAGGATTTAGTATCCTTAGGGGCTGGTGCTGCCTCATGATAGCAAGTTCAGTGTTTTCATCACCAGACTGGAGCACTACCAGGAGTGCCTTGGTGAATGGTTTGTTCACCGGGTTGTTTGTCTTGATGGCATCCTTGATGGAGTTCCTCTCCAGGAATTCATGCACTGACTTGGCACCCCACCTATGACACTGGATTTTTAGGTATGGTATGTGTCTAAGAGGTCAGAATTATAGAGTCTGTGGATGCCATCATCCAAAATTCATAATAAGAGCAGAGATGCTAAATGGCATTCACTCATTGCTCTGTGTATAGCACTGGTTCAGACTATCAACTTGTCAGGTGATGTACTCCATAGAGACTGGAGCTTCCATAGTCAGCTGTTGGCTCTGGCACTCACCAAGGCTCTGTTGATAACTATTCTTACAACTATGCAGTCGATAACTATTCCTGCATAGGCCACACAGACACTATCACCCAAAGTACAGATCTTCTGCACTGTTCTTCCATCTTGTAGCTTGGTCACTGATTATTTTCCAGACCAAGAACAACAATGTATCTTCCTCAGAAACCAATCCTTCTTGATCACTCCTGAACATATTCTAGTTGGAAGAGGTAGACACAGGGCCAGAAGATAATGATAATTTGCTTGTCCTGCCCTCTGGACATGTCCTCACTGATTCTTTCTGGCCTCACTTTCTCACTGAAGACTTTTGGGTCTCTTGAGTTAACTATAGTTTTTCTCATAGATCTTTGGTTTCCAAATTCTATCTGTCACCTGTTCTTGAAAAACTATTCTACAATGACATTGGCTGTCTAAGTCCTGTACCTACTTCAAGCCATAACTCAGGTCACCTTCTATTGAGAATCTTCTGTTGGGTCTGCTGCCATCTGCCTATGATCCCAGCGTTCTGGAGGGGGAATCACAAAGACTGTCAATATGAAGTCACCATGGGCTGCTGAAACAGTCTCTAGTCACAGAGAAAATTTCTTTAACTAGCTGTACAAAATCAAGGGTGTAACCCCCGTGCTTCCATTTCATACCCATTACCCCTTGGGCCCATGCAGCAAAACAGGTAAAAAAAGAATCTCCCTACAATCCCTGCCACTTTGTACCCAGTGGGATATTTAAAGATTGTAAAATAAACCCTAATGCTGAGATTCTCTGAACTGCCTCCATTCCTCACCTTCCTTTAGGAAGAACAAATGAATGGAATAAAACCTAAAGTCACTGATTTCAAAAGCTGATGCAAGAAAGGAGAAAGATCTCTAAATAGGAGGCGGAAGTGCAGTGGCTACAGCCGCAACAGGGGCCTGGTACTGTGAGCATTCTCATATGTGACGCTGTGGAGCTCGGGCCTGGTACTGTGAGCATTCT
>NW_022196896.1:34953543-34954992 GCF_008632895.1 Mastomys coucha
TTCTCATATGTGATGCTGTGGAGCTCGGGCCTGGTACTGTGAGCATTCTCATATGTGATGCTGTGGAGGTCTGGAGACTTCTGGCACTGAGGTTGAAAGGTATGAGAGATAGAACCTATCTGAGATGGAGTGTTAGGATAATGGTGTTGAAGCTAGACAGCTTCCACCTCCAGTTACCTTACCTACCCTCTCAGATAACTTCTTCAGTCTCCAAAACAAAGATGAAAATCGCTTTGCATGTGGGCAGTATGCAGATGAAAACTGTGTGAATGTGCTACATCTAAGGTTTGTTGTCTTTGCTCAGATCACTGGATAAAGGTCAATTAAGTATCATTCTTGCTTTTCCTCCCTCTGGTTGGTTGGGAACAGATGTACTGAAGAAACTCATCCCCAGGACCTCCTTGGCTTAGGGGAATGACTTAGGTTGTGGCTATCCTAGGGAGACTGAACATTGCATTGGTGGCCCCCAAACCTTGCCAGACTTCTCCTGTCATAGTAGAGGGAAGAACTTAAAACTGATGATTTCTAGGCTTAAGATTATAACATTGAGAAAAGCCCAAGAGAACTCTCTTGCACTCTATGGTCACACACTGGAGCATGTGTATCATGCCCATGGAGATGCCCATAGTGGCTAACAGGGAAGAAATATACCAGCAAAGGAGTGGGACAGTGAGTCTGGAAAAAACAAGGCCTTGAGCAGTTCCACCTTAGCACTGTACACTCTAGAGAACTATAAGAAATAAAAAAATTAATAAGGTATAGACCTGAAGAAAAATCAATAAGTCTGGGATGAATATCATAGAACTGAAAACCAGACAAGAACCTAACATTTCAATAATAAGATCTAAACTGAGAAGAACAGAGAGGATAGGCATGGATAAATGATGAGAAACAAGCCTGAGGTATTTCAGTGAACTAAGACATTCCTTAGAGATGAACTCACAAGCAAGATCATTTTTATAAAAGGTAGTCTTCTATATTCCAAATCAAGTAATGTACTGTAAAAACATGGTTAATATAAGACAGAAAAAAAATCATGAGAGAGCGCCTTAGGCCAGAGACCCAGGCGGCATTCACCATTTTCTCTCCGGTGAGGTTCTGAGACTGGAGCAGCCAGCCGGGAGCCACAGGCCCCACGACTCCCAGGGGAGCCGAAGGGCAGCAGGGACACGATCCTCTCAGCTTCCGAGTGACAGAGGGGGCTCAGCGTCCTCCTCTGCGCCTTCCCTGCAAGTGGAGGGCCTACCTCCAGAGAGCGCATTAAGCCAGAGACCCGGGCGGGATCCACCATTCTCTCTTGGGTGAGTTTCTGAGATCAGAACAGCTACCTTGGAGGAACAGGCCCCACGAGTCACAGGGGACTTGCAGGGCATCAGGAACAGGACAAGCTCTAGCCAGAGACACTAAGAACGTCTAACACCAAAAAGCAAAAGATGGCGAAAGGCAAAT
>NW_022196896.1:34955003-34963823 GCF_008632895.1 Mastomys coucha
GAGGGGGGAGGCAACAGGGGTTTGTTTTTGTTTGTTTTTTTGTTTTTTGGAGGGGAAACTGGGAATGAGGAAATTCACATGTAAATAAAGAAAATATCTAAAATAAAAAAAAAATCATAAAAACACAAAATGAAATTAAAGTTTTCCAGATGAAGAACCATGTATGTAAGGTTGACAGAGGACACCAAGCTTAAATTAAAACAGAAAAAAAAAAAAGGATTTCTGACCCAGAAATCTGTGTGATTGTTTCTTTACTCTGCTGAGAACATGTACCTTCTTCAAACGTTGAGAAATACACAACAGAATCCAAAAGGGAGCTGATGATTCCCTCTCAGCTATTTTCAAGGCCAGAATACAAAAGAACAGTTTCCATGCTTTTTTTCTGGCAATGAAATTGTGACCAAGTTTATACTTATTAAAATTGTCATTCCATGTTGGCACTTGGAGCTAAAACAATTAATGTGGGGAACCATGTGCAGAATGGGACTGCACATTTGAATTGAAATTTGGCAGGAAGCTGGTTTCATTTGTACCTTCAGGGATATATGGTAGACACACCGATTTCCTGTGCTTTGGACTTGTCCTACTCCTTCCCACCTGCATCTTGCTCTCTTCTCATGACTTCTCAGGGAGACTGACACTACCATCTGCAGCTCTTCTTCATTGCCTGTTGCAGTACGCTGTTTATTTCAGAGAAGTTCGGGGGCTTTCCTTTCTGTGTCTCTGATGCTTAAAGGAACACCATGGACATTTTAGCTGTTCCATGGCTATTAGTTAAAGAGATCAGGGATGGAAGAAAGTTAAAGAGGGAAGGACAGAAGAAGATGGAAGAGAATGGGACCCACAGGTAGGTGGTATGATGTATAGATTCAATCAAACTTGGCCCCTAGTTTGTTGAATAGAAACAAAAGAAGTAGATCATACAGCTAAATGCCAGATCCAAGTTCTCCATGAAAGATACCAAATTAAGTTTTGCTTTGAACTCAGGTTATGAATTTAATGACATTTTCTGATTATTTTAGATTAAGACAAGCTACAAGGCCTTCTCCATAGCTTTTTACTATTTAAGTCCTCACTCTTCTAGGGATTTACAATAAATCTTCTGAGATGCATCAGCAGGCCACCAGGGGCCAGCTTGCTTTCTGAATGCCCTGGAGGCTAATAAAATCAATCTCAGGCTAAACTATGACTTCAGAAATTTGATACTTGAACTATAGATTTTTCTCAGAAAGGTTTCATTGTTAGTTAATATGTTTTTTAAAAATATATGTTTCTATTATTCAGTTATTTCCTTAGAAAATTTCAATCAATTTCTATTATTTGTGGAAGTTGTGTCCTATAAGGTGGCTGTAAACATTGACTTAGGAAATACAGAAACATTGTTCTGAGGAAAATACAGCTTAAGGTTCTGGTAAACCTCTGGTCCAGAAACTGTCAATTTATTGCATATAACTTTGCCTTCGACACATTTTTAACTTAAAGACATTGTATGTGATATAGATTGTTGGTTCACTAACATGTGCACATGACTATACACAGTGAATGAATATAGTAGATACTAATTGAGAGTAGAAACATATTTTGGAAATCAGATGAGTCAACAACTCTCGAAGCAATGGTAAATGAAAAGTTTTAGTTTTGTAAGACATGAGTCTGAGCTGATATGATGCATAATATAGCTCAGAGCTGTGACTGCCAGCTATGGCTATGCCTCAGATCCCGTCAAAGCTCTTAAGTATCTTCAGCTCATGATTTATTATTTTCTTTGGACCTCTTCATCTTTTCTACCATACTCAAGGCTTATCAAAACATAAAACTATTATAATAATATAATTGTTTTATGGGTTGCAACTTTTAAAAACCATGCTCAAGATCACTACTCTTTGGATTCTCATGTATAAAATGTTATAAAGGAGAGACTCTAGCCTGGAACAATGGTTATAAGATCAAAATAAAGATCTGAGTTGAGAGTATAACATGAGGCCAAGATTTGAAGCTAAGCTTTATTTTAGCACCCATCTCATATGGATGCCTTCACGGGAAAAGAACCATGGCTTAGGCCCTAACAGATAAACAGAATGTGGGTCAGGTACCTATAGGAGGCAGAGGAGATCTGAAGATTATCAAAAACTTAGTCATGGTGAGGCTAACCAGCTTCTGGTCAACTAGGTCATCATACACTGTGTTAGGAACAGTCTCTGGAGCTAGATATCCTGAGTTTCAAATCAACTGTATGTGTTGTCATTCAGCTTTCCTGCACATTAAATTATTTATCCATGAAATTGGGTGATAATAATAGAATATCATTGGGTCATTGCAATACTGAAATTAATTACATATATGAAATGTTTTGTGAATGTAAACTATTCTTCTGAGGAAATCTGTAGGCACTCAGTAGTGGCACTTCAGATGATGTACCATGTATGTTACCAGTGGCAGAGCCAGAGGAACAGATCTATGTGAACTCTATATGTCCCAAATGATGCTACCAGAAGTCCTACATGCTGTATATGGAAAGATAGAGTTTAATGTCTGTCTTTATGTGTTTTATTCTTGCTTTAGTCTTTCTTGCTGTCCTCTTGTCTCTCCTTCCTGCCTGTATTAGTTAATTTTCTATTTCTGTGAGAGACACCATGTCTTAGTGTTACTATTGGTGTGATGAAACGCTATGACCAAAAGCAACTTGAGTAGGAAAAGTTTAATTTCACTCATAGTTTTGTATAACAGTTTATATTCAAAACCAGTGAGTAACATTTGGAACCTTGGAACAGGAGCTAATACACGGAAGAGTGCTGCTTGCTGGCTTGCTCATCATGACTTACACAGCCTGCTTTCTTATGGAAGCGAGGGCCTCTGGTCTTTTTCCATCAATCATTAGTTAAGAAAAGTCCTGACAGCTGAATTGTATGGAAGCATTTTCTTAATTAAGGTTACCTCCTTTCAGATGACTTTAGTACTTTGTTAAGTTGATATAAAACTATTCAGCATACACCATGACTAGGAAAGCATTTAATTATGCCTTTAATTATGGAGACAAGGTTCCATCATCGTAGGGAGCATGGCAGCAGGCAGGCAAGTATTGTCTTGGAGCTATAACTTATAGACTATATCTGACTCACTATATGAGGCGTAGAGAGGGGTTGGGGGAGACCCTGGAACTGGAAATGACATGGGCTTTTAAACCTCAAAACCTACTCCCAATGACACACATTCTTTAACAGGCCACATTCTTAATCTTTTAGAACATTTTCACCAACTAGGGACCAGGTATTCAAACATATGAGGGGCAGGGGTCATTATTATTCAAGCCACCACATTCCACTTCTTGGTCACAATCTCTTCACTCTTGTGTCCTTTATGATTATAAAGCTAGAACCACATGGCCAGTGTTGCCGAGTTATCCTGCTTGCTGCAGGGGACCAGGGCCCCTCCTTGAATTACATTTTCATAATCTTTCGGCTGTTGTTGCTTTTTAGGAACAGAGAATGCCGTAGGCTTTTCTTTTCAAAAGTTGCATTAAGTACTGCTTCCAGCACTCAACTACTTTCTTAGTTAAAGTTCCTAAAGTTTTCCACATTCCTCTAAAACAGAATGGCCAGGCCTGACATAATAATAGTTCATGTCTTGTACCAACTTACCTGTCTGATTCAGAAGCATAAGGCATAAAAAAGCCAATTGGGGAGTAACATGGCAGTTTTAGACCTCAAAGCTTACCCCATCTCCTCTAACAAGAACATGTTTGCTAATCCTTCCCAAATAATTCCACTAACTAGACATCACATATCCAAACATACAGGCCCACAGAGACCATTCATATTCAAATCACCACAATTCCATTGTGTATTGGAAATGTTTGACTTGTCAGTTTATTGTAGTTCACAGCAACAGTTTGTTTTGAGTCTTAGAATATCCTATGGGTTTTTGGTCAATGCTGAGAATGTTAAGACGATAGACACTTTTTAGGTTGTGCCAAATATATTTTACATTGTAAGATTGTCATAAGATGGCATATAGGTGGCAGCGCTGCAACGTTACAGTTTATATGTGAAATACCCTCTACAGACTCATGTGAATAAATGCTCGGCCACAAGCTCTCAACACCATTTTGGGAGGAAGGGGCTTGCTGCAAGGTGGGCCTTGCAGGATCCAGCAGCTGGTTTTAGATGTATAAATAGCACTTCCAAGTGCTTGGGAGGCGACAGCAGCAGACTTAACAGCTCAAGATCTTTCTCAGTTACATTGTGAGTTTGAGACCAGATTAGGATACATGAAACAGCATTCAATAAAAGCAATCCAAAAAGGAAAGTGGAAGATGTGAAGGTAAGACAAAAATGAAGGAATAGGATGAAAGAAAATTACTGGAGGCCTCATTGATTAGAGAATATGGAGGTTCACTGATCATTATCTATAGGGACACAAAATAGATTTCACTATATTTTTTTTCTGTTGGAACCTACCACATAATGGTTAAATTTACAAGAAAATAAAAACAGTCAAAAGAATGTACATAAATGAGACAGTGGGAGTATAGGCAGGTAAGCCTTTCCTAAGGGGTAGTTTGCTATATACTTAAAATTCTAGTTCTATTAAAGAAACAGACAAATTACTGGGAAAATGCTAAAAGCCCTGATATACAAGGTATTGACTAGGTTCATAGAGACAAACAGGTTTTATTTTAATGCAAATCAGAGAAGAACAACTAAGTACTCTATAACTTATTGATATAACTATATTTCTACTATAGCTAGTAGAAATACTAATGGCACAATTTACAGATGAATAAGGACAGAAGATATATAATATCATGTAACAGAATACGGAGCAGTGAATAGCATCATTGCATTCTGAAGGTTTTTATCTGTACAGAGTGAGCATTCCATACTTACACAGGTGGCATGCAGGCCACATAATGGGTACAGGCCAAACAGTGCACAGCTTCCGTCTCCTGAGCTTTGCAGAGTACGCTCACTTCACTCTTTTCCACCTTTATTCAAAGCTGTGTCAAGAACCTAGGTTGTTTCCATTTCTAAAAGAAGCACTCCCCCTCAGCCCCCCAAACAAAGTGCTCTTTTCTTTGTTCCTGGACCTAGTCATCAAGGAAGTGGATATGACATGTAAGAGTGACATGGCAAGAGTGTAGTTATGGATATGTTTGGTTGAACTTGAAAGTTCACCATTCCAGATTTGCTTGTAAATGAGGGATGAGATGTTTGGCTAGATACCATTTATCTCTGAATTTGTTGGTAAGTCTAGAAACCTCACATCTTCTGCCTAAAGGCTTTTGGAGGCCAGTGTGAAACAGATTGGTAGTGGAACCTTGCTTAAGGTTGTCCCTGTATGGCTGAGTAGAAAGATTTCTGTGCTGATCAAAGGCTCTGTGAAGCTTGGATTCCTCTAGCTACTTGCTAACTGGCACTGCAGAGAGTAGAGACACCTCAACATTGCGGTAGGGCTCAATGGGGCCTCACTCCATTACTCACTTTACCCTGTGCCAGGGGAAATCATTGCTCTCTTACTTTTAATCCCAAAGGAGCATTTTTTTCATGTCCTTCTCCAGATAGCCAATCCTATACTGCCATCTTTCATTAAATTTATCTTAGGAATAATAGACTAACTTAAATGATTCTGTCTATGAAGTTTAGACTTTTAATATCCTCCTTCATAGTTTAAAAATGTTAAACTATAATTACAAATATAAGAAAACAGATGTGTATTTAAAATAAAAATTAACAGTTCCATCTTTTTAGTTTATTCATTTTATTCCCATCCTTTCACTACATGGAGAAAACCACACTGAACTGCTGTTTTGTGTCTACACGTGTACACACACACACACACACACACACACACACACACACATGCACATGTTTAAAAACAAATCTCAAAATTACATTATAGATAGTCATGGATGTATTGTGTAGAATAATCATTTGTTTAAGCATAATTCATTTAACTATTACTAATGATAATAACATAAGGGTGGTTACCATTTTCTAAATAACACAATAGACATTTTATATATTAATGGCTATTGTGATTCTTGCAAGACTAAAACCATGCACACACAATTGTGGTACCAAGGTATGGGCAACTTAGTTGGGAAAAAGATTTCCTTCTTAAGTCACCATATTCTCTGCTTCTTCAATATGGGTGGCTGTGACAAATACAGAATAGTAGGTTCAAATTGCCTCTATGTTTAGGTTTGCACTGAGCTGGGAATATTCCGTTCCTTGCCAGAAAGCTGCTTGAGCACAGATAAGACCTCTGAGACAAAAGAACATATTCTAGTAAGGAAAAAGGTAACCAGACAGTGTTGAGTAAATTCTCAAGATGCATACAGACTCTGAGTGCTGCTAAAATCAGAAATGAAAAGAACAGGGTGCTGTCTCCAGAACTCTGAGATCTTTCCATTTTCAATATGTATTCTAGAATGCCACATGAGAATTTCATTGTAAACTGTTTAATAGAGAATATTTTGTTTTTCATTGGCAGTTTTTCCAAGGTGTATTATTCCATTTGCCATTAGTACAACAAAATGGGTCAGCTGGGTCCATAGAAAGAAGAGAGGTATGTTTAGATCAGTTTTGGATTTTGTTATCTGTCCAACATGTGGGATGGAGTAAACAGTGATTTTAGGGATGTTGCCCAGGCATGGTGAATATTTTTCTCTTCACATTTCAACACCCTAGCCATGCACTCTCACCTCACTTCAAAGGTGAGAAGGAGACATCCATATCTCTGTGCCCGGGAAGGAAAGGAAACAGACTGAACAAACAACTGATAGTAATTTCTACAGGAGTGCTAGTTCAGATACCTGAACTAAGTATTTGCTATTCAGACTGGCCTTTAGGTTAGACAGGTCTTATAGAATATGGATTACGTATCACTAGTACCACCACTGACTTTCTAGGTGACTTAGGAAGACATCCTCAATAATAAAATACAACCGTAAACCCAGGCATGGTGTGCTAATTTCTTAAAATGAGAAAGTGAGTTTTATAAGTATTTTAGGACTTGACAGGGGACTTCTAGAAATAGAAGCAGTTGACATCATGACTTGGATGGGTTTCAGAATCCATATGACATTGTGACATTAGAGAACACTAGTAATGTTTCTCCAAACTTGCTACCTTCTGCTATGGTTTCACAAGCCTTTAATCTCAATTGTAAGGCATAGGGTTCATGCTTATAATGAAAAGGAATGAAAGAAAAACTTAAGTTCAGGTGATGGTACATGCTTTTAATCATGGCACTCTCTGGAGGCATGCAGATCTCTGAGCTCAAGGTTAGTCAACATTTGGTGGCAACATGGGATGTAGACATCAACACAAAGCCAGCTTCAGTGAGGCCTTGAGCCCAGACATGGCCCTTGGTAAAAACATGGACCCAGTAACCCGACTTTTGTATTACTTTGTTTTGAATAAATTTTTCCTAATGCTTTTGCAAATTTGTCTGAGCCATTATTTCAAATCTTTGGAGAAGAAACCATAAATCTGAAATCATCCTGACATGACTCTCACCACTGGTATCATACTTATTTGAAGCTTACTCAGAATTTTGAATTGGGAAGTATGCTATTTTTTTTGTCACTGTAATAAAATATCTGATAGAATCAAGTTAAAAGACAAGGGATTTATTTTGGTTCATAGTTTTATGTTGCATAGTCTATCATAACAGAAAAAGCATGATGACATAAGTAGCTTAAATTACATGAAAGGAAGGATCAGTTTTTTGACATATTCTGGAAGCTAACCAGAGAGCTCAGGCCAGAGCTGTAGATGTATATCACTTTTAAAGTCTGTTGGGAGGATAAAGGTCCTTGTGCTGACATATAACATTAGGGAAACCAGGAATGTTAATCATGCAGGGTTGTCTTTTCAAAGGAAAAGATGTATTACCTCTTTTCTACCTCGAAGTCTGGAAACAGGAGTGACTAATAGCCTAACTAATACTTGCACTATCTACAGAACCATACCATACCACATTCTCATAAGCAGGACTGGAGATGGCAAATAGTCTAAGTAACCTTCATAGTATCTGTATGGCAAAGGGTTCCTGTTAACCCAAGCTCTCACAATCAGGACTGGAGATACTTAGTAATCTAGGTGACCTTTGTGTTATCTATATAGCTAGGGGTTTCCACCAAATTCCTACAACCAGGACTACAACTCAGATGATCCCTATGCTATTTGTATGTCTGAGACCATACCAGATTCTCCCTAGGACCTTATGATAACACATGCATCCTAGAACATCTCTAGAAACCGATTTCATGAAAGAAGAGACATGTACTTTGAGAATAGTTTTAATGTAATTATGCCTTCTTGTGCACAGAGTGTTGTGTTACATCAGGAATTTTTTTTCTAAACTGTGATGTCTTTATATATGTCTAAAATAAATTGGCTGGTATCAGACTCAAGCAATTTGTACCAATACTGACTACTGAGTTGTGTTGAACTGAATTTCCTTCTTGCCTCATGGGGATCATTACTCTGCCAGCCCTGATGTTTGCAAAGACGCCCCCACTCCCACCCCCACACACAAAGGTCCACTCAGAGAACCCACTTCTATTTGCTGAGGCATATCTGAAATGTACTACAACTTTTCAAAACAGCAGCTTGAGAGTGGGAGGGGACATATGAATTCAAATCACCAAAGAAGGTTATTTGATTCTCTCCATAATGTTGGTAGGATCAACAAGGCTTCTTCAAGAGACTTTGAGATGGGTTATGCTGTTTCTTAGTAAAAAGATACCTGTTTTTTTTTGTTTTGTTTTGTTTTGTTTGTTTTGTTTTTTTTTTTTTTTTTTTTTTTTTTTTT
>NW_022196896.1:34963859-34993071 GCF_008632895.1 Mastomys coucha
TTTTTGTTTTGTTTTGTTTTGTTTTGTTTTTTTGCTATGCTATGTACTGGTTGCTTCCAGAGACCTCATGTAGACCCAGGTGATGCTATGTGACCTTGCTCCCCAAAGATATCCCTGATTGGTGAATAACAGAGCAGACAGCCAATAGCTGGGAGAAAGAGAAAAGAGACATGGATGGGGTTTATGGTTCCTGAGATTTGGGTTGGAGGAAAACCACTAGGAAGGAAAAGAAGGTAGAGAGAGGAGAAAGACACTATGGGTTAGGAGTCAAGAAAGCATGGCCACGAGGGCTGGGCAATTGGAGTTAAGAGTATCCTAGATCAAACATGGTAAGTAATAACTCAGGGTTATCAATAGGAAGTAACTTTTAATATCATAGAGGGTAGAGATCTACCTAGCATTAATGCTAGTAAAAGCTTAGTATGGATAGAAAGGTCATATGTGTCTTTTATCTGGGAACTGAATAATCAAAGGTGCAGTAGAAACCCCTGATTGAGACTAAATATTTTCTACAACATATTGTCACCCACTGTCTGGTAAAAACTCACTTAAAAATTTAATTTCAGATTCTTTTTTATTTCTTGTTTTTTATTGAATATTTTATTTATTTACATTTCAAATATTATCCCCTTTCCTGCTTTCCCCTACACAAACCCCCCATCATACCTCCCCTATTTCTATGAGAGTGCTGTCCCTTTAAGACTAGAAAAGGTAGGGAAAGGTGGTTCTTTAGCTTTCTCCAAACCATGCAAAAAGCTGTGAGGGGCTTGGGACAAGGGTTGAAATATATGCTGATTTGGTATGCATGATTCTGGGGTTCATAGTGTGAGCTAAGACACAGCTGTGCCATCCCCCCAGTCAAATGGCATAGCAGGTGACAGAGCCCTTAAGCTACACTGCAGTCTTGGATGCCAGCCAACCTAAATACTTCCTGAATGCTGCTGCTAGAGCTCATCTCTAAGCTGAGGATGGATATCAGTTTGATCACACAGTTGCAGCATAGTGTCTCAGCTAGATAGTACAAAACACAGGAGACAAGACAGACAGATCTCTAAATTTTGATATATACCAATCTTAAATTTATATGAGAAAGGGGAATTTTAGTATATATATGAGACATGTTTATAATTTCTATGTTATAATTTCAAATTGAAGAATAATGTTTTTCTGATGCTCTAGGAAAGGTAGAGAGGTTTTGTATTTGTGTTAGGAAAGAAGAAAAAGCCAGGTGGTGGTGGCGCACGCCTTTAATCCCAGCACTTGGGAGGCAGAGGCAGGCGGATTTCTGAGTTCGAGGCCAGCCTGGTCTACAGAGTGAGTTCCAGGACAGCCAGGGCTACGCAGAGAAACTCTGTCTCCAAAACAAAAACAAAGACAAAAACAAAGAAAGAAGAAAAGGTGTTTGACTTCTTGCAAAGTAATAAAGATCTTGTCTGCAGACAGGTGAAAAGTCAAAAGGACCAAATGCACTGATAATGGTACTGCTAATCCCTCTATTGAAACAACTCTGAAATGCACTGGAACATATAAACGTCTCCAGTTATAATTTCAGCTATGCATAGTCAGTGAATCTTGTTGGCTACAGAGAATCTTGTTGGTTCAAGATTCATCAAGCCATCCTTTCATATAGTATAATGGAAATTTATGTAGTAGTTTATATAGTTATGCATTTATATTACAGTTTGATTATGGGATCAACTAACTTGTAAAGAAAGACAGTTATCTTTCACCTACTCAAACAAAGAGCAAAAATTCATCTTAACTGTTCTGTCCACATTGCATACTCCATACATTATGTTAATATAGGAACATATTACCATTAAAAGTTTTATATTCACAGAAACACCAAAAGGACAGTCCTGACAGGATTTACCCTCCAGCATACTGAGAATCTGGAACCTCTTGTTCCAGTTCCCTTCTTCATCCTACCTCAACTGAACTGAAGTTGTTTCCTCTGAACACTTCCAGGACATTTCAGAACAGCTAGCTTGCTCATCTAGACATTCAGCCTGTTACAGTTAGGACTTTGGCTAAGCCATAACTTTCTCAACACATAGAGAATGGACAACAAATTATGCCAGCTAGCTTTCTTTTGACAAAACCATTTTTTTTTCTATTTCCTTGTGGGCCCTGAAAAAGTTATTCTTTGCTCCAACTCAGCAGGAAGCAATCACAAGAAGACTGTTTTCCCAGTCCCTTAAGTTTGGGTGTATGGTTTTGGTTGTTTTGTATGGTTGGTCATTTTAGAGGATGATTTACAAATACTTACGGTCTTGGACAGAGAGGAAACTAAATAAGAAACAGACTGAAGGATTTCTATCTTTTCCTTCCTCTTCCCTATCTGTCTTTCTTTTTAGGTAAGGGAAAGGCAGTTGAGAAGAAAAAGGGGGATATAAAACTATTATAAGAAATTAGACAAATGGGAATAATTGTTGAATCTACTCTTAAACAAAAGCATTTTATATAGGTATAATCTTACATTGGTAGAGGTCTTTATATTTTGATGCAGAATTGAAGTTATATCTTCTTACAATGGTATAAAATTTTACATGTTGACATAAAATTTAAGATTAATTTTGTTATATAGATATGTTTAAATTCTTAGATTGACATTGTGCATATTCAACTAATTTAAATATACAAGGTTTGGTTCCAGTCCTTTTAATAGCTGCTATTACAAACTGTTTTGGATAATTAAATAATGTGAGTTAATAGTCTATCAATCAAACTCATAGTCAAGTTATATATAGTCTGGATTATCACAAATATACATCCTGAGTTTCACAGATAATCGGTAACAGCATAGGCATTCGTTAGTTGTTCAGATATGTTATGAATAGATAAATGGTCTTCAAAAGTGTCAGAGAATCTCAAAACATGGCATTTAAGATTATTTCATTATTAAAAGATATCTTGACTATGAGACAGATTTGCTCCTGACCGTACCCCCATTCCATTGCAAAGAAGATCATGGGCATTATTAACCTCCAATCAAGTTGCTTCAATCATGGCAAGCTAGCCACTGAGCAAAGAAAATGCCTTAACTTTATATGAAGACAGAACACTGTCCAAAAAGGACAAATGGATGCAAGATAGTAGATTCCTAAGTTTTGCCAAGACAGAGCAAGCTGGTCCTTTATAATTCCTGCTTCACTTAAGGTCAGTCAGATGTTCTCGACCAGAAGGCTGAAGATAGATGCTCCAATGTTATAAAAAAATGTTGAAGTCTGTCAAGACAGTCAGCTGTCTCTGTCATTTCTTTAATTTTTGGAAGCTGTGTTCCTGTACTTCCTGAATACTTACACAATATTCCTTCTCAGATCTCTGATGGGATTGGACTAGATAGTTATAATCTCACAATTAAACTTAAGTTGTTTAGGATTTATGATATTCTAGGTCTAAAACGATGATTTTAGAATGGTAATACAGGTTAAGATAAGTAAACTCACTGAGATAGGATAGATGATAAAATATCTTATCTAAGTTGCCAAATATGAAGACTGGACTTTTTGACTGTAACTCTTATGTAATAATTCTCATAATAATTTCATAATTGTTCCTAGGGGATGTTGTTACTATTATAAGGGAAAGAACCATGCTATTTAGACAAAGAAGGGGAATTATTGAAGTTTTTTCTTTTGTTATGCTCAATACTGGTGGCTCCCAGAGACATCATGTAGACCCAGGTGATACTATGTGATATTGCCTCCCACAAGTTATCCCTGATTGTTGAATAAAGATGCTAACAACCAATAGCTTGGCTGAAGAGACACAGGTGGGGTTTAGGGTTCCTGGGATTTGGGTTGGAGGAGAACCATGAGAAATGGGAAGAAGTGGATAAAGTAGAAAGATGCCATAGGTTAGGAGTCAAAAAAGCATGGTAATGAGGCCTGGAGTTAAAAGCAGCTGAGGTTAAACATAGTAAGCAATAACTCAGGGTTATTGATAGGAAATAGATTTTTAATAGCATAGATGTTAGATATTTGCCCAGCAATAATGCTAATAAACACTTATAAATGTAAAGGTCACATGTGTCTTTTATCTGGGAACTGAATCAAACTCAGGGTAGAAGCCTCTGATTAAGATGAAACATTTTCTACAACAGACTTTTGTCAACAATTTAATGGAAGAAACATTTATCTTTGTTAACAGTTTCAAAAGATTTAATATATGGTTAATATTGTTTGGTTCTGTGTGCTTGGACAGAAAACCATGGTAGTGGGAGTATGTGATAGCGGACAGGTGTTCACTTTATGGTAGGTTGGGAAACAAAGAGCCAGACAGGAACTGTCCAGGCACATTCCAAAGCCTGCCCCTTGGCAATTAGCTTCCTTTAGCTAGGTTCCACCTAATTTATCTTGGTTCCCATAGTGCTGTAAACTCAGATACAAATCACAGCAATTTCTAAAAACATTTCAGGCTATTTTTAATATGTCATATTTCTATTTATTTATTTATTTATTTATTCATTATTTATTTATTTACTTTAAAACTACTTTGAGTAGTCTTAAATTGGTTTAGTTTTACCTAAGTTTTTATTGAATGAAAAATAAACCAGAAGACAAAGACATTTTTTGAGAGTCATTGTGAGTTGAACTAGTACCCTAGAAAGGATTATTACAATGAGGAGGAAGACCATCTATTGCTAAAGGATTATTAAACCAAGAAGGAAGACCATGGTGTAGAAACTAAACAAAATATCTGCAGAGGCCTTTCACTTTTAGGGAGGAATAAACCCTGGAAAGAACTAGGGTGGAGAAATGGGGTCAAAGGTGATGTAGTTGAAGAATTCATCTGAGAATTCACTGCCCTTGCACTTAATGCCCAGCAGTGGCTATCTTCTGCCTCAGCCTAAGAATTAGCCAAATGCAGTAGTCAAGAGAAAAAAGATGAAATTGCAGGAATGTGGTCAATAAAGACTTGACATGATTGAACGGTAAGGGATAAGAAGGACAGGCAGACATTAATGAGATGGAAATTTGGAAGGGCTAGGTCTGTACCATCCTATATGTATAAGGTAGATCTTAGGGTCTCTGTGAGTCACACAAGGTAGGGCATTCCATCTGCTTTCTAGGCTCATAGTGATGAAGAAAAACTTCTACGTTGTCATTTTTGTATTTCTATGGCTAAAAAGAATTTTAATGTCTAGTTTAATCTTCTTTTGAAGGAAGTGAGTTACTTTTTGTTGTCCTGTTCTTATGGTTCCTTGTTAAATGCAGTGAGAAGCATATGCCAATGGCTTCTCGTATTTAATGAGACAATTCTGAATGTCAGAAGTTAGGTACAAGGCATGTTGTTTTAAATGAGAATGGATCTCATAGGCTCATATGTTTGAATGAATAGTCATCAGGGAATGCCACTATTTAAGAAAGATATTTGAGAATGATATACACTATTTATGAGGTTTAGCCTTGCTGGAATAGGTGTGGCCTTTTTGGAGGAAGCGTGTCACTGCTGATCAGCTTCGAGGACTTAAAAAGCCCATGCCAGGTTCAGTCCTCTCCTGCTCTGCCTGAGGATCATAACTTTAAACTACCTCAGTAGCATGTTTGCCTTGTCTGCTGCTATGCTTCTAGCCTTGATAACAATGGAATAAGCCTTAAAACTGTAAGCAGGCCTCCTACTAATGTTGCTGGGTTGAAAATCCCTGTCTCAAAAACAAACGAACAAACACAAAACAAACGAACAAAGAATGGTTAGAAAGAAACAAAGAAACAAAGAAACAAAGAAAGGAACAAAGAAAGATTAAAAACAGAGTTGCTGTGCTTTAAGACACCGGCTATGTGAGAAGATAAACTGAAATACAAGATGTAAAGTATGAAGTAGAAACTTGCACTATTTAAAATAATGTCAACTCTTCTTCCAGATCTGGGGCTATTCTATGTTTACTTATCCTCTTCATTTGTTGTCTGCCCTTTGTATAAGACTGCAAATTGCATGAGAGAAGGGTTTTGTTCCCTGTTTTTCTATCAATGTAGAGTAATATGGACATGCTTCTTCAGTACACATTAAAACCATATAACAATTATCCACAGGCTGCAGGGTATCAGGCATCCCAGTCCAGTGCTTTAAGAAATATATTAAACCATCTACCAAATATTCATGGAAAGCTTCAGGGTTGAAGGCATCCTTTACAGATTAGATGGAGTTGGGAAGAACAGCCAACACCAGAGAAACCTGGCCAGGACTGGTAACCAATGAGCTATAATAGAAGATTGAGCCATACAAGGTGCAGAGTGTAGCAGTGAGATGGTGTCTCATTCTAGATGGTAGACAGGGTAGAACTCTCTGGGGGACCCTTTAAAGCAATGAGAAAGCAGCCAAGTGAGCTGGCAACCAAAGCAGGGAAACAGCTCAGGAGAGTTACATTGTCCCCACCAATTTACATTCACACAAGCTTTCTCTATTTCTAAGTGCTTTGCTGGCAGAGATCCTCAGAGGGATAGGTGTTGTTATTGCAGTGTCTGGCTTATTAGAAAGCGCTCTAAAGTGTGCCTTTAGTCTAGGAAATCATTTTTGCTGTTTGGCTGAATAGAGAATGGGAAGGCTAGCCTTGGGAATTTCTGTTTTAATTTTCATTTAAATCCACATTTCTGATGAATAACAGTGAATAAGGCTGAACTAAAAAGGGCATGCTTCTGTGTCCCATCTCTTCTGAATACGGTTAGAAAAATACATAGTCTATATTACTAAGTCACAGGGTCAGTTAATATAGATTAACAATTCAAACTCTTTAAATTTTAAAATACATTCTGCCTTTAGAGAGAGAAGCAAAATTGAGTTTAATGAAAATGTCAGGAAATAGTTTAATGAGTTGACATACAAATGAGATAGTCGCTAAAAACAGTCAAAAGAAACTTTGAAATACGATACTTATCACTAAAATACCCTTTTGACTAGTGTTGAACTAGAACAGAATCATATCTTGATGAAGTCTCATCTCATTTTCTACCTGCATGCTTACCAGACATAAACACAATCATTTTAGCAACATTTTCATAAGCATTAAATATTAGTACAGAGGCTGGAGAGATGCTTCAGTGGTTAACAGTACTTGCTGCTCTTCCAGAAGGTCTGAGTTCAATTCCTAGCACCTATATTATGCTCAGTACTACCTCTACCTCCAGTTCTAGGGGAACTGATACCCTTTCATATTTCTGTGACCACTAGGGATGCATGGATAATACATGCTGGAATGCCTTCCCTGCCCCTCCACCCATGAAACCCAATTCCTTCAGTATCCTAAGGTAGCTAACAAAACATCTTCACAGTCGATTTCAAGTATTTTGCATTGAGGGATATGAATTCCATAAGAATACTCTTTGTGATATTCATGGCATTTATTTATGGCATGCCTAGCAATCAGCTAGGGGCTGGAGACATAGAAACATATGTGTCTGCCTTGCCATAGGAAGGTTCCAGTTACAAGTCAACAAATAGTGTGCAAATTAAGTCTATACACAAATCAAAAATAACTCATTGTTATATTTGCTTGCATATTAACAAAATAATACATAGACATTTCCCCATTTCTTTTAGATATTCTAACTTAATATAACACATGTTTTTAAAGTATCCCTTGGGGGTTAGTTCAGTTCTTAACTCTTTGGTTCAGTTTTAGTAGTTTTCTCCATCTAGAAATTTGTCCATTTCTTTTAGCTTTTCTAAGCTAATGGCGTACAGGGATTCTCTTATAATATTCTGAAATTTCTGTGCTGACAGTTGTAATGCTTCCCTATTCATCTCCAATTCTGTCAGTTTGGGTCCTCTCTTTCTTTTGGTTACTTGAACTAAGGGTCTATTACCTTACCTTCTTAAAGAACCAGCTCATATATTCATTGATTCTATATATTATTTTTCTTTAATTCTGTTTTGTTTGTTTCTGTTTAGTCAATTTCAAAAAAAAATTTGTTTGTTTCTGATTTCAATTAATTTTTATTGTTTATTAGATTTAGGTTTAGTTTACTCTTTTTTTCCCCCAAATTCTTGAATTGCATAATTAAGTCATCTATTTGTGATCTTCTGGTTTTATTTACTTATTTGTTTACATCCCAAATGCTGCCCCCTTGTGGCCCCTCCCTCATGTCCCTCCCCTTCTTCTCTGAGAGAGTGACACCCCCCTCCCCCAGTATTCCCTGCACCCTGACACATCAAGTCTTTGTAGGCACATACATCCTCTTCCATTACAGCCAGACAAGACAGTCATGGAGACCGAGCTACACATCTGCTACATATGTGCTCGGTGCCTCAGTCCAGCTTGTGTATGCTCTTTGGTTAGTGTGGCTCAGTCTCTGAGAGCTTCCAGATTAGTTGACTATGTTGTTCTTCTTGTGGAGTTCCTATCCCATTCAGGGCCTACAATCCTTCTCCTAATTCTTCCATAAGAGTCCCCGATCTCTCCCCAATGTTTGGCTGTGGGTCTCTGCATCTGTTATAGTCAGGTGCTAGATAGATCCTCTTAGAGGACAGCTATGCTAGGGTCAAGCATGATAGAATATTATTAATAGTGTCAGGGATTGGTGCTTGCTCATGGGATGGGCCTCAAGTTGGGTCCAGTTATTGGTTGGTCATTCATTCAGGCTCTGATCCATTTTTTTCCTTGTATTTCTTTAGACAGGACAAATTGGGGGTCAAAAGTGTTGTGGGTAAGTTGGTGTCTTCATCCCTCCACTGAGGATCCTGCCTGGCTACAGGAGGTGGCCTCTTCAGGTTCCATGTCCCCACTGTTAAGCATCTTGGTTCAGGTCACCTACATTGATTGACTCCTAGAAGGCTCCCTCATCCTAGGTCTCTGGAACTTCATAGAGATTTTCTCCAACCCCCAGTACCTGCAGCTGAAAATTTTATTCTTTCTCCTGGCCTTATGGTCTCCTCTCCTGTCTCTCCCCACACCTGATCCTTATCAGTCCCCTCCCCTCACATCCACTTCCCTCCCTCCCTCTGCCTCCTATGAGTATTTTATTTCCCTTTATAAGTGAGATTCAAGCATCCTTGCTTGTGCCTTCCTTCTTCTTTATCTTCTTTCTCTCTGTGTGTGGGTGTATCATGGGTATCCTGTAATTTATGGTTAATAGTCACTTATTAATGAGTGCATACCATGCATATCCTTTTGGATCTGGGTTACCTGACTTAGGATGATATTCGGTAGTTCCATGCATTTGCCTGAAAATTCATGATATTCTTGTGTTAATGGCTGAATAGTATTCCATTGTGTATATTAACCACATTTTTTTGTATCCATTCTTCAGTTGAGGGGCATCTGGGTTTCTCCCAGTTTCTGGCTATTACAAATATAGCTGTTATTAATATAGTGGAGCAAGTGTCAGTGTGGTATGGTGGAGGATCTTTTGGGATATTTCATCAGGTAGAATTATTTCCAATTTTTTGAGAAACCACCAGATTAATTTATAGAGTGGTTAAACAAGTTTGCAATCTGACCAGCAATGAAGGAATAGTTCCCCTTCTACACATCTTCGCCAGCATGTCCTGTCACTTGAGTTTTTGATCTTATCCATTCTGATGGGTGTAAGGTAGAATCTCAGGATCATTTTGATTTGCAGTTCCCTGATGAGTATGGTGTTGAACATTTCTTTAAGTACTTTTTAGTGGTTTGAGATTCCCTTTTAAGAATTCTCTCTTTATCTCTATACCCAAGTTTTAATTGGATTATTTGGTTTGTTGGAATCTAAGTTCTTGAGTTCTTTATATATTTTGGAGATTAGCCTCCTATCAGATGTAGGGTTAGTGAAGAGCTTTTCCCAATCTCTAGTTTGCCTTTTTGTCCTATTGTCAGTGTTCTTCACCTGACAGAAGCTTTTCATGTTCATGAGGTTCAATTTGTCAATTGAGGATCTTAGAGCCTGAGCAATTGGTGTTCTGATCAGGAAATTGTATTCTGCATCAATGAGTTCAAGGTTATTTTCCACTTTCTCTTCTTTTAGATTTAGTGTATCTGGTTTTATATTGGGGTCCTTTATCCACTTAGACTTGAGTCTTTTGCAGGGCAATAAATATGGATCCATTTTCATTCTTCTACATGTAGGCATCCTAGGAGACCAGCACAATTTTTTGAAGATGCTTTGTGTTTTTCATTGTCTAGTTTTGGCTTCTTTGTCAAAAATCAAGTGTCTATAGGTCTGTGGATTTATTTTCAGGTCTTTGATTCAATTCATTGATCAACATATCTGTTTCTGTACCAATACCATGTAGTTTTTATTAGTATTGCTCTGTAGTATAGCTTGATGTCAGAGATGATGATTCTTCCCAGAGTTCTTTTATTGTTCAGAATTGTTTTGAATATCTTGGGTTTTTGTTCATTTGCTTTGTTTTTACATATGAAGTTGAGAATTGCTCTTTCAAGGTATATTAAAAAATTCTTTCTATCCCGGCATCCCTGGGATGGTTTATCATTATCTTGATTATGATTAACTTGATCATGGTGAATGATATTTTTGATGTATTCTTGGACTTTGTTTGCCAGAATTTTATTGAATGTTTTTGTATGGATGTTTATAAGCAAATTTGTTCTGATATTCATTTCCTTTGCTGAGTTTTTGTGTGGTTTAGGTATTAGGGTGATTGTGGCCTTATTGAATAAATTAGGTAGTGTTCTTTCTGTTTTTATTTTATAGAATTGTTTGATGAGTATTGACATTAGCTCTTCCTTGAAAGTGGTAGAATTCTGCAATAAAACCATCTGACCCTGGGCTTCTTTTGGTTGGGAGACTTTTAGTAATTGCTTTTATTTTATAGTGGTTTTAAAGCTGTTTAAATAGTTTACCTGATCTTGATTTAACTTTTTGGTAAGTGGTATCTGTCTAGAAAATAGTTCATTCCTTTACGATTTTCCAACTTTGTGGGGTACAGGCTTTTGATGTAAGACCTAATGACTCTTTGAACTTCCCCAATGTCAGCTGTTATATTTTCCTTTTCATATTGATTTATTTGGTTACTGTTTCTTTGTCTCTTGGTTAGTTTGTCTATCTTGCTGATTTTCTCAAAGAGCCAATGCTTGGTTTCTTTCATTATTTTTATTGTTTTCATTGTTTCTGATTGATTTGAGACCTGATTTTGATTATTTCCTGACATCTACTCCACTTGAGTCTGTTGGCTTCTTTTTATTTCAGAGCTTTAGGGTGTGCTGTTAAGTTGCTGGTATGGTAATTATTGGTTGTCCTGAGTTAGAGCAGGCCTCCTGGGAAGCATATGGAGTTGTGGTTGAAGAGCAGGGATCTGGACTGCAACTGCAGGTAGGGGTGTGAAGAGGAACGAAGTTGGATCTCTGATATGGTGGGGCAGACAGCTGTTGGGCTTGCTGGAGTCCCAGCAGGCATGGGGATTTGGGCATGGCTGCCTCACCTGGGTGACTTAGGTTGAAGTAGGTCTCCCAGGAGGCAGGCAGAGCTGTGGGGTGCTCTTCTGATCTTTAATGTTAGTGCTTAGAGCTATAATTCCTCTGAGAACTATTCTTAATGTGCTTCCGAGGATTTGTTGTGCTATTTTCATTTAGTTTCAAGGATTTTAAAAAATTTATTCCTTGATTTTCTTTTTAATCCATACATCATTTAATAATGTGTTATTTACTTTCCATGAGTTTGTGTAATGACTAGAGAATTATTTGCTATTGCTTTGAAGTTTATTGAATTATTGTTAGGTAGAATACATGGAATTATTTCGATTTTCGGAGTTTGTAAAGATTTTGTTTTCTATCCCAGTAATGGTTTAATGTATGGTTTAGAAGAAAAGCTTCTGTGGGCTGCTGAGTGGAATGTATTGCTTTATTGTTTGAGTCAAATATTATATAGCTATAAGGTCCATTCGATAAATGATATCACTTAACTCTGTTGTTTTTCTCTTTAGTTTCTGTCCAGAAGACCTGTCTATTGAAGAAAGTAGGGTACTAAAATGACCTACTATTACCAAGTCATGGTCAATCTTTTTCTTTAAGTTTCATAGTACATATTTTATGGACTTGAGTACAGCAGAATTGGGTACATATTTGCCTAGAAGTATAATGTATTCTAGGTTACTTGTTTATTGGCGTATAGTGACACGTCTTGTATCTGTTCAGATTACTTTTAAGTTTAAAGTCTACAAAAAGAAAAAAAAAAAAAAGGCCAGCCCAGTGACTTGGGTTCCTTCCAGTCTGTCTGGGCTGGTGTCCAGAGCAGAACTTGGGCACAAGTTCTGCAGCCAGTCCCACAACACCTAGAGGAAACTCCACTCCTAGGCTCTCTGACACACCCAGGATCAGAGGTGAGGAGGAACCAACATCTGTCCCAACACTGGGAGTTACTGGGACCAGCAGGACTAGGCACACAGGAACTCTGCCAGCCCAGTGACTCGGGTTCCTTCCAGTCTGTCTGGGTTGGTGTCCTGAGCAGACTTTGGGCACAAGCTCCACAGCCAGTCCCACAACACACAGAGAAAGCCCCACTCCCAGGTGATCTAACAAGCCCAGGATCACAGGATCCCAGAATCACAGAGACAGCTTAACTCTCAAGAGTTCTGACACAACCAAGATCACAGGAAAGACAGGCTCCAGTCAGATTTAGCAAGGGCAGGTAGCACTAGAGATAACCAGATGGTGAGAGGCAAGCGTAAGAAAATAAACAACACAAACCAAGGTCACTTGGCATCATCAGAACCCAATTCTCCCACCATAGCAAGTTCTGGACACACCATTACACTGAAAAAAGAAGATTCAGATCTAAAATCACTTTTCATGATGATGATACAGTACTTTAAGAAAGACATAAGTAGCATAAAGAAATACAGGAGAACACAGGTAAAGAGCTAGAAGCTCTTCAAGAGGAAACACAAAAATCCCTTAAAAAAAAAAAAGGTAAAAGAAATGCTCAGAGTGGTGAGCCTGCCTCCAAGGACTCAATGACTTTCTAAGGCAGGACCAGTGAGGAGGCACAGGCCTCAGAAGTCACAGGGGAGTCGCAGGGCTGCAGGGACAGGATCCTCTCAGCCTCCAAGTGAGGGCAGTGAATCTGCAATCCTCTTGGCCCCTTCCCTGCCTGTGGAGAGCCTGCCCTCAGGGAGTGCTCTAACCCAGGGACTCACCCATTTAAGCCCAGGATTTACCAGAGGAGAGCTGATCTCCCAGAAGTACTGACACAGGCTTACAGACCCACAAGAGGAACAAGCTCTAGCCAGAGACAGAAAGAACATCTAACACCAGAGATCAACAGATGGTGAAATACAAACGCAAAAATCCTACCAACAGAAACCAAGACAACTTGGCTTCATCAGAACCTAGTATTCCAACCGCAGCAAGTTCTGGATATCCCAAAACACCAGAAAAGCAAGATTTGGATATAAAATCATACCTCATGATGGTGCTACAGGAATTTAAGAAGGACATGAATAACTCCCCTAAAGAAATACAGGAGAACACAGGTAAAGAGGTACAAGCCCTTAAAGAGGAAGCAAAACAATCCCATAAAGAATTAGAGGAGATCATGAATAAACAAGTAGAAGCCCTTAAAGTGGAAACAAAAATCCCTTAAGGAATTACAGGAAAACACAAACAAATGGGTGAAGGAATTGAGTAAAACCATCCAGGACCTAAATATGGAAGTAGAAACAATTAAAAAATCACAAAGAGAGACAACTCTGGAGTTAGAAATCTTAGGAAAGAAGTCAGGAAACATAGATGCAAGCATCTCCAACAGGATACAAGAGATAGAAGAGAGAATCTCAGGGGCAGAAGATACCATAGAGAACATTGACACAACAGTCAAAGAAAATGCAAAATGCAAAAAGATCCTAACCCAAAACATCCAGGAAATCCAGGACATAATGAGAAGACAAAACCTAAGGATAGTAGGTATAGAAGAGAGTGAAGACCTCCAACTTAAAGGGCCTTCAACAAATTATAGAAGAAAATATCTTCAACAAATTATAGAAGAAAAATTCCCTAACCTAAAGAAAGAGTTGCCCATGAACATACAAGAAGCCTACTGAACTCCAAATAGACTGGACCAGAAAAGAAATTCCTCCCACCACATAATAATAAAAACACCAAATGCACCAAAAGCAGTAAGGGAAAAAGTCAAGTAACATATAAAGGCAGGCCTATCAGAATTACACCAGACTTCTCACCAGAGACTACGAAAGCTAGAAGATCCTGGACAGATGTCATACATACCCTAAGAGAACACAAATGCCAGCCCAGACTATTATACCCAGCAAAATTCTCAATCACCATAGATGGAGAAACCAAAGTATTACATGACAAAACCAAATTCACACAATATATTTCCACAAATCCAGCCCTTCAAAGGTAGTAAATGGAAAACTCCAACACAAGAAGGAGAGCTACAACTCTGAAAAAACAAAAATGTAATCTTCCAACAAAACAAAAGAAGATAGCCACATGAACAGAATTCCAGCTCTAACTACAAAAATGACAGGAAGCAACAATTACTTTTCCTTAATATCTATTAATATCAATGGACTCAATTCTCTAATAAAATGACATAGACTATCAGATTGGTTATGTAAACAGGACTCAACATTTTGCTGCATACAGGAAACCCACCTCAGTGATAAAGACAGACATTACCTCAGAATAAAAGGCTGGAAAACAATTCTCCAAGTCAATGGTCCCAAGAAAAAAGCTGGAGTAGTCATTCTAATTTTGAATAAAATCGACTTTTACCCTAAAGTGATCAAGAAAGATAAGGAGAGACACTTCATATACATCAAAGGTATGATCTACCAAGATGAATTCTCAATTCTGAACCTCTATGCTCCAAATGCAAGGGCATCTACATTCATAAAAGAAACTTTACTAAAGCTCAAAGCACACATTACACAGCATACAATAGTAGTGGGAGATTTCAATACCCCACTCTCTGCAATGGACAGATCATGGAAACAGAAAGTAAACAGGACAGAGTGAGACTAACAGAAGTTATGAAACAGATGGATTTAACAGATATCTATAGAACTTTTTATCCTAAAACAAAAGGATATACCTTCTTCTCAGCACGTTATGGTACCTTCTCCAAAATTGACCATATAATTGGTCACAAATCAGGCCTCAACTGATACAAGAAGATTGAAATAAATCCTTGTATCCTATCAGATCACCATGTACAAAGGCTGCTCCTCAATAAAAACATAAACAGTAGAAGGCCAACATACACGAGGAAGCTTAACAACACACTACTCAATGATAACTTGGTCAAGGAAGAAATAAAGAAAGAAATTAAAGACTTTCTAGAGTTTACTGAAAATGAAGCCACAACATACCCAAACTTATGGGACACAATGAAAACAGTCCTAAGAGGAAAAATCATAGCTCTAAGTGCCTCCAAAAAGAAACTGGAGAGCACATACACTAGCAATTTGACAGCACACCTGAAAGTGCTAGAACAAGAAGAAGCAAATTCACCCAAGAGGAGTCAAAGGCAGGAAATAATCAAACTCAAGGCTGAAATCAACCAAATAGAAAAAAAATCTATACAAAGAATCAACCAAACCAGGAGCTAGTTCATTGAGAAAATCAACAAAATTAATAAACCCTTAGCTAGACTAACTAGAGGGCACAGAGACAGTATCCTAAAACGAAAAGGGAGACATAACAACAGACACTGAAGAAATCCAAAAAATCATGAGATCCTACTACAAAAGCCTATACTCAACAAAACTGGAAAACCTGGATAAAATGCACAATTTTCTAGACAGATACCAGGTACCAAAGTTAAATCAAGATCAGATCAACTATCTAAACAGTCACATACCTGCTAATGAAATAGAAACAGTCATTAATAATCTCCCAACCAAAAAAAGTCCAGGACCAGATGGGTTTAATGCAGAGTTTTATCAAACCTTTAAAGAAGACCTAATACTAATACTCCTCAATCTATTCCACAAAATAGAAACTGAAGGCACTCTACCCAAATCATTCTATGAAGCCACAATTACAGTTACAAATAATATAAAATATCTTTGTGTAACTCTAACTAAGCAAGAAAAAGATCTATTTGACAAGAACTTCAATGCTTTGAAGAAAAAAATTGAAGAAGATCTCAGAAGATGGAAAGATCTCCCATCCTCATGGATTATATCTAAACCACAGAAAGATCTAATGAAGAAAGAAAAGTTCAGACCAATTTCCCTAATGAACATCGATGCAAAAATACTCAATAAAATTCTTGCAAACCAAATCAAAGAACACATCAAAATTATGATCCACTATGATCAACTAGGCTTCATTCCAGGGATGCAGGGATGATTCAATATACGGAAATCCATCAACGTAATTCACTACATAAACAAACTCAAGGAAAAAACAAACCATATGATCATCTCACTAGATGTTGAGAAAGCATTTGACAAAATCCAACATCCCTTCATGATAAAAGTCTTGGAAAGATCAGGAATTCAAGGCCCATACTTAAACATAGTAAAAGCAATATGCAGAAAACCAGTAGCCAACATCAAACTAAATGGAGAGAAACTTGAAGCATTCCCACTAAAATCAGGGACTAGACAAGGCTGCCCACTCTCTCCCTACCTATTCAATATTGTAGTTGAAGTCCTAGCCAGAGCAATTAAACAACAAAAGGGGATCAAAGGCATACGAATTGGAAAGGAAGAAGTCAAATTATCACTATTTGCTGATGATATGATAGTATACTTAAGTGACCCCAAAAATTCCACCAGAGAGCTCCTAAACCTGACAAAGAACTTCAGCAAAGTAGCCAGATATAAAATTAACTCAAGCAAATAAGAGGCCTTCCTCCACACAAAGGATAAACAGGCAGAGAAAGAAATTAGGGAAACAACACCCTTCACAATAGTTACAAATAATATAAAATATCTTTGTGTAACTCTAACTAAGCAAGAAAAAGATCTGCTTGACAAGAACTTCAAGTTTCTGAAGAAAAAAATTGAAGAAGATCTCAGAAGATGGAAAGATCTCCCATGCTCATGGATTGGCAGGATTAATATAGTAAAAATGGCCATCTTACCGAAGGCAATCTACAGATTCAATGCAATCCCCATTAAAATTCCAACTAAATTCTTCACCGACTTAGAGCAATTTGAAAATTCATCTGTAGCAACAAAAAACCCAGGATAGCCAAAACTATTCTCAACAATAAAGGAACCTCTGGTGGAATCACAATCCCGGACCTTAAGCTGTACTACAGAGTAATTGTGATAAAAACTGCATGATATTGGTACAGTGACAGGCAGGTAGATCAATGGAACTGAACTGAAGACCCAGAAATGAACCCACACACCTATGGTCACTTGATCTTTGACAAAGGAGCTAAAACCATCCAGTGGAAAAAAAACCAGCATTTTCAACAAATGGTGCTGGGTCAACTGGCAGTTAGCATGTAGAGGAATACAAATTGATCTATTCCTAACTCCTTGTACAAAGCTCAAGTCCAAGTGGATCAGGGCCCTCCACATTAAACCAGATACATTGAAACTAATAGAAAAGAAAGTGGGGAAAAACCTTGAGTAAATAGGCACAGGGGAAAATATCCTAAAGAGAACACCACTAGCTTATGCTCTAAGATCAAGAATTGACAAATGGGACCTCATAAAGTTGCAAAGCTTCTGTAAGGCAAAAGACACTGTCAACAGGACAAAACATCAACCAATAAATTGGGAAAAGATCCAGTGTATACAAAGAACTCAAGAAGTTAGACTCCAGAGAACCAAATAACCCTATTAAAAAATGGGGTACAGAACTAAACAAAGAACTCTCAACTGATGAATACCGAATGGCTGAGAAGCACCTAAAGAAATGTTCAACATCCTTAGTCATCAGGGAAATGCAAATCAAAACAACTCTGAGATTCTACCTCACACCAGTCAGATTGGCTGGGATAAAAAACTCAGTTGACAGCAGATGCTGGAGTGGTTGTGGAGATAGAGGAACACTGCTTCATTGCTGGTGGGATTGCAAACTGGTACAACCACTCTGGAAATCAGTTTGGCGGTTCCTCTGGAAATTGGTTATAGTTCTACTGGAGGACCCAGCTATACCACTCCTGGGCATATACCCAGACGATGCTCCAACATGTAATAAGGACACATGCTCCACCATGTTCATAGCAGCCTTATTTATAATAGCCAGAACCTGGAAACAACCCAGATGTCCCTCAACAGAGGAATGGATACAGAAATTGTGGTACATCTATACAATGGAGTACTACTCAGCTATTAAAAACAATGAATTTATGAAATTCTTAGGTAAATGGATGGATCTGGAGAATATCATCCTGAATGAGGTAATCCAATCACCAAAGAACACACATGGTATGCACTCTCTGATAAGTGTTTATTATCCCAGAAGTTGGGAATACAGAAAGAACAACCCATAAACCACAAGAAACTCAAGAAAAAGGAAGACCAATATGTGGACATTTCATTTCCTCTTAAAAGGGGGAACAAAATACCCACGGAAGGAGTTGCAGAGACTAACTATGGAGTAGAGAGTGAAGGAAGGACAAGCCAGCCTGATATAGCTATTTCCTGAGAGGCTCTGGCCGTACCTGACTAATACAGATGTAGAGGCTCACAGCCATCCATTGAACTGAGTACAGGGTCCCCAATGAACGAGTTAGAGAAAGGACCAATGGAGCTGAAGGGTTTGCAGTCTCCTAGAACGAACAAGAATATGAACTAACTAATACCCTCAGAGCTCCTAGGGACTCAACCACCAACCACGGAGTATACATGGTAGGACTCATTGTTTTGGTAGCATGTATATAGTAGAGGATTGCAAAATCAATCATCAATGGGAGGAGAGGTCCTTGGTCCTGTGAAGGTTCTGTGCCCCAGTGTAGGGGAATGCCAGGGCCAATACGTGGGAGAGGGTGGGGTGGCAAGCATGGGGAAGGGGGCGCCAACTGGGGTTTGTTCTTGTTGTTTTTGTTTGTTTGTTTGTTTGTTCCTGGAGGGGAAACTGGGAAAAGATAAATCATATGACATTTAAATACAGAAAATATCTAATAAAAATAAATAAATAAAAAGAAATGCTGAAAAAGGCAATAGGTCTACATCAAGAAGTTGAGTCCCCATAGAAGGAGGGGGAGTAGAGTGAGATAAGTGACTTCTGCAAGCAAGCTGCAGGAAGACTAAGAGTAAATCTTGAGACTGGAATGGAGGAGCTAGTGGAGCCCTGAGTCTGTAACGAGAAGCAGAGTAAATCTAATACTTACTGAGTTGTTAAAAACTAACAAACTTCAAATGAAACAATGAATGACTTCCAAACTCTGTAAAGGCAATTTACTCTAATACTCAAACCAGATAAAGACAACAGAAAAAGGAGAAAAATCACAGGATTTCCAAAGAACAAAACCAAATAACTTATGAAAATCCTCATAAGCCATACTCATGTATATATAGAAGAGGTCAAAACATCATGATCAAGTTAATTTCATCAAGGGGATACAGGGATGGTTCAACATGTACAAGTTGAGAATTCATATTAATGGACTTGAGTATAAAAATGCATGATCTCCCAGTAAATGTAGAAAACACTCTCAAAAAATCCAGCATGACTTCATGTTAAATGTACTGGATACCAGGAAGGAATGAATATGCCTCAATGTAGTAGCAGCTCTATATGAAAAACTTACAGTCAGCATTATCCTAAATAGAGAAAACTTGAAGCAATCCTATTAAAATCAGGAATGAGATAGTACTGTTTACTGTCCTCACTCATTTTCAATATTTTCATCAAAGAACTAGCCAGAGCAGTAAGACAAGAGAAAGAAATAGAATGGGTACAAATAGAAAAAAAGAATACAAATGATCCTTATTTATACATGATACTGTATATAAGAGATTCCAAAAATTCTACCAGAAAACTTCTAGATATGGTAAGCAATTTCAGCAAAGTGGCAGGATATAAAAACAACTTAAAATCAGTAACCTTTTTAAACACCCATAACAAGTACACTGAGAAAGAAATCATAGATGTTTTTTTATCCACAACAGCCTCAAAGACAATAAAAATATTTTATTATAAACATAACTAACTTGTGGTTAAGAATGAGAAACATTGAAGGATTCTGTGACAACGTCCAGCCCTCACAGAGAAAAGAAACAGTCTAGAGTGGAAGCCCTTGCAGAGAGTCCTTAAAAATTATGAGACAGGTCCTCAAGTATAGCTCTTCACAGGCGATGGCTTAGGTCCTCAGGTATAGCTCTTCACAGGCGATGGCTTAGGTCCTCAGGTATAGCTCTTCACAGGTGATGGCTTCTGGCAGTAGTTCAGGAAGGACTCAGTCATCTTTAAGGGGCTAGCCACTGGGACTTTGACCATGCTCCAATGAGTATATGAGCAACACAAACTGGATTTGGTGTATTTTTTATTTTTTGAGGGGAGGGCACAAGGGTTGGGAGAGTAAAATTGGGAAGAATGAGATGTGAATGTGATCAGAGTACATTGTGTGAAATTCCTAAAAGATCAATTAAAATATTACACTGGGAATTTAAAAAGCACGATGTAACTGATGGTAGCTGAATGTTTAACACATTTTCTTAGGATTCAAAATAAATAAAGACATTCTGTTTCCTTCAAATAAATAAACAAAGAAATAATCATAACTAAAGAGGTGAAAGACATCTATAATGAAGAATTTAAATCTCTGAGGAAAGAGATTGAACAAGATTCTAGAAAATGGTAAGAACTTCCATGCTTTTGTATTGATAGAATTAATGTTGTGAAAATGGCTGTCCTAACAAAAGCAGTTTACAGATTCAACAGCATTTTAACCAATCCCCCCTACAACACTTTTCAAAAAAAAAAAAATTCTACAAATTGATATGGATCCACAACAGACCCAAGATAGCCAGTGCAATCCTGAACAAAAGGAACAATTCTGGAGAGATTACTATGCCAGCTATTAAACTATATCAGAGAGATACAGGTCCAAATTAGAACTATAGATCAATGAAGCATAGGTGAAGGCCCAAATATAAGTTCCAGTATCATCCAATATTTGACAAACAGGCCAGAACCAGATACTTAAGAAAAGATGTCTATTTACTGCTCTGATTGGCAGTATAAGCCTGAGAGAGTGGTGTTGTGGGTTGCCCTGGTGCTACTTGCATTTTGATGTTAATTCTGCTTCCTCAAGAGGGTCTGCCCTGAAGAGGAGTGGATCACTCACTCAGGTGATTCCATGTGAACCTTCTCCACATTTTAACTGGTCAATAAAGATGGCAGAAGCTAATCGTTGAGCTAAGGATAAGGTAGGACTTCCGTTTCCCAGGAGGAAGAGAAGAGAGAGAGGGAGAGGGATTCTGACCATGCTGTGGAGCAGACAGGAAGTGAGAGAAGGAGGTCTCAGGGACCCATAGTTTGTTATCTCTGCAGGTGGTGGAGACTAAGGAGGATGGGGCAGGATGTTTTTCCCCCAGCAGTTGTGTTATCTGGCTGATTTTAAAATATTAAGACTGTTTGGTGTTTTCTATCCGCGGTGGCTCAGGTGGGCAGGAGAAAGGGCACAGCCTCGGGGTAGTCATTAGAGGTTTGGCCAAGCTAGCCACAAGAGCTGGATGAGACTGCTGTTGCTGGCACCAGGCAAGGAACAAGCATGCCTTTTAAAATTACACACAACAGTGTGGGGCCTAAATATAAAGCAGACTAAGGTCTCATACAATAACCAACTTTATTCAGAGCATTAAACATTCATACTCTGAGGGTTAAGTTGTGTGAGTAAGGCATTAAACATAACCATGTGGCAAAAATGTGTTTTTCCATAGAAGCACACAAATGACAACAGGTAAAATAAAGTCACTTCTATCTGGTACATGTGAGAGGGCGCAAAAACACAGTCCAAGAACAATTTCCTGTTTTGAAGCAACTGAAGCCACAAGACTCTTACCATGTTTTCTGAGAGTTTTCTTCACAAGCACTGAGAATTCTCCCACAACTCCATTCTTATACTGTGTTCTGACAGACTAAATATTCAATAAATGGTGCTGAAGAGACTGGATGTCCACATATAGAAAAATGAAATTAGCTTCGTATAAATAATGTAGGCTACTGCTGTTGCCCTCAGCAGACTCCAAGAAGTTGAAGAAAAGTCCCTATTAATGAAGACACTGCACATTTTGGACAGGAGACTTGGAATAACTGATCTAGATCTGACCTGGAAACCTCCTCCCCAAACTGCTAAGGAAGAGAAGCAATCCATTTTAGGCTATGAGGCACACAATGACCAACATGCAAAGTTATACCTAAGGTGAAATAGTAGTTCTTACACCTTAGCAATATCAAGTCTACATATTTGTCTACAAAAAAATTAAGGCCCACTCAATATGTAGGAAGACATGAATGTAACCTAGTCAAGTTGTTTGTGGCTGTGGTATGGTTGGTGAAGTCATGAACCTAGGGGAGGAAATACTATTGCAACTTTCCAAATCACTGTAATATCTAACTTCATATTTAATGTTTACACTCATACATACATCGAAGAAGCCATCACCCAGCATCAAAGAAAGTGCTTTTGTAGCAGAGACTGTTAATAAAAACTTACAATTGGTCAAAATGTAGAAAGCAAAGTACATTGCTTTGTCCCTAAGGCTCAGATAATATTGAAGAAGTGGGTGGAAAGACTGTATGAGCCAAGGACCAGCACATACACTGTGAGATTGAATCTTCTAGCTATGGCAACGAAGTTATACACATGAAATCTCAATAGCGTAGTTGCCTAAACAACACCTGCACATGGCAACATAGATGGGGGAAATCTCACAAGGACTCATGCTTATTTGAAGAGCTACAGGTAAATAATGGTTCTAAGAAAGGCCAAATCAATTTTCCCTAGAGTTGAATCCCCTAATTGTTTATCTAGAACCAAGTTGTCATTACTATAAGCACATGCATATGAGCAACACCAAATTTTCATTTATTATCTATTCATTTATATATGTACCAACAATAATGAAAGAAAAAGAGTCTGAATATGAGTAGGCAGAGCATGAGGGGAGTCCAGGGAAAAGGTGATGATTATGTAAATACTTTGCATATATGAAATTAAAAAATGAACAAACTCAAAACCCCAAAGCAAAATAATGTATAGATTATTCTATGAAAGTCAAATCTCAATACTAACATTAAATATTGCCCTACACATTTGCTGCTTAGCCCCTATTGCTTCACAATCTACAAAAGCACTAGAAGCAGACTAACCAGCCATTCTTATGCCATAAATGGCAACAAACTAATTAAATGTACAGGACGGCTACCATGATACTAAAATCAGAAAGGACTTGTGAGTTTCCTGAGACTGATTTAAAATATTAAAAACTGGGTTGTGAGATTGTCCAGTTGGTAAAGGTGCTTGCAGCTAGGTCTGAGGACCTGAGTTTGACACTGGGCCTCACAACATGTAAGGAGAGAACAGACTTTCTTATGTTAGTCCCTGACTTCTATATGTGTGTTCTGACAGATGCCGCACCCCTTAGTAAATAAAGTATGTATATACAAACACATGCTCACATACACAACCAGCATATTCATGGCTAAAGTGTTTAATACAACAAAGAAATGTGTGAGGTTTAAGGGTATAAGCTGTTTTCCTTAAGTATGCCGTTCTCTCTAATTTTTTCCTCTGTATTTTTTTTTTGTGTAGTTTATGAATTTGTTGAGTTTGAATAACATTTATGGTACGATTTTAATCCTCCTCTAAACATATTTCCACACTCTACTAAAAGTTAATGAGTTGATGTGCATGTAGCACGAGGCTCCTGTTACTGCTGCCTGTTTCAGGGAGTGCTGCTGTAGGCTACGATCTCAAATAAACTAAGTGAACACTTTGAGATGAGATGCGTTTGCATATCTGCAGCCTTTCATGGATTCCAACAGATGCTACTATTATCGAAATGATATTTTCTGGAAGAAACAAAACAATTATTGAAGAATTGAGCTTTTTTTCTTTGTCATAGAAAATTAAAATGTAACCCTGATTGCATTTGGCATTAAACAAACATAAAAAAGTCTAGACACTCCCACTCCCAAGACCAAGGCTATTGTCAGGGTTATTGGTTTCTCTCCACAAATTGATTGATGGTGTCTTAGTCAGGGTTCCTATTCCTGCACAAACATCATGACCAAGAAGCAAGTTGAGGAGGAAAGGGTTTATTCAGCTTACTTCCACCACATTGCTGTTGATCACCAGAGGAAGTCAGGACTGGAATGCAAGCAGGTCAGGAAGCAGGAGCTAACACAGAGGCCATGGAGAGATGTTTCTTGCTGGTTTGCTTTTTCCTGGCTTGCTCAGCTTGCTCTCTAATAGAGTCCAAGACTTCCAGCCCAGGGATGGCACCATTCACAAGGGGCCCTACCCCCTTGATCACTAATTGAGAAAATGCTCCACAGCTGGATCTCATGGAGGCACTTCCCCAACTAAAACTCCCTTCTCTGTGATAACTCCAGCCTATGTCAAGTTGGCACACAAAACCAGCCAGTACAGATGGTAATGTCCCATTGCTTAAAGACAATATGAACATAACTTACTGAACATGGAGAAGTTGAGCTGGTTCTTACCTAGAGCCTCCACTCCCATGGGCTAGTGCAAAAAGATTGTAGGAACCAGTGGGGTTGGAAGATACCAAGGAAACAAGGCCTTTTAGTCACAACAGGGATGATGCACATATGAACCCACAAAGACTGTCGGAATGCACAAGATTTGTACAGATCTAAGACAGATGGGGTACTAGCGCTGAGATGGGAAGTAGACACAAGCCTCTATCCATATCTCAGAAGCTATCTCCAATTGCCAATTGCTAGCAAAAGAAAAATTTCTTCAACGAGTCTCATTGAGTATGCAAACCACACCAGTGAAGGTTCCATGTCCATCATTAGATGACCAACACAAAGTGAACTCAGCGATATTTTTGTAAGGTTGTCTCATAGTGTTTACATTGGGCTTTTCTATTTTGAACCTTTACAGGCATCTTGCTTACACATTATGGTTTCTGAGTTTATGGTTTTTTTTTAATAAGATTTCTTTGTGTGGGGCTGAGTATGTCTCTATGCTTGTATGTTTACATATTTTTCCATTTTTTTTTCTTTTTTCCATTTTAACCTGCTAGAAAAAGTTCTGTGAGTATAGCCACTCTCCGTTCTTCAACAGACTTTTTTCTTACTATGTGTAATAACCATTCTTTACATTTCAAACACCACTTAGTCTGATCAAATGGCTGGCTTGCAAATGCTAGGCTTCCATATATGTTTTGTCCTCATTGTGTGCCAAGGCTGCTTCATGAACTCCAGATTCCCAGGAGTTCTACTCTCAGACCAAATTGCACTATTGTCTTTTCCCAAGTCAGTTGGAGCTGGTCACAGAGAAAGTGAAGGCTGTTTATTTTTAAACATAGTAGGAGTTTGATAAATTGCTCTGCTCTGGAGACTCTGTAGCTTGACAGTGTTCCTCACCATCTCTTAGGGTCGATTAGACTGGAGTCTTGATATCCAAACTATTATGTCATGGTCAGGAATGCCAATCTTACGTGGGACAAAGAAACATGGAAAGTCTCAACCTCAAATTATTAATAAAAAACACAGATATTCCATTTAGACTGACCCATTTCATTCCAATCCCAAAGTGTGAGGTCTTCACATGCATACCGCCCTCTTTCTCAAATTTCTCTTAGAGTTTAGGGTTCTCCAGTTAGCAGCAGCAGTACCTACTGGATAATGCTGATTCTGACACACCTCAGTTGGAGAACTGCCATAGGTACCATAGGCTAGCTCTTTGAGGTCTCACTTACTTACTGAATCGAATTTTTGTAAGAATTCCAGCTTAGAACCAACTTCTTTGATTATTTACATCTGATTCCTCCTGACAGAGTTCTTATAGGTAGGTTGACACTAATAAGCCATGTTACAGAGCCTCAAGTTTCATAGAAACTATGTTCAAGGTAAGAGAACAGCAGTGGGAATTGACAGAAAAAAGTGGGAGCAGGGCAGTTAAAATACTTCTGAGTAACTATGGAATGGAGAAACCAACATGGGTCAGTGACTGGTTTGGTTTTCTCTGGGAGCATGGAAGAAATAGATGTGAGTGGATAGTCAGGAAGCTACAGCAGTAGCTTCAATCATCATGCTGGTTAATTTTGTGTTAATTTAACACAAGCTAGAGTTGTCTGAAAGGAGGAAACCTCAGTTGAGAAAATGCCTCTATAACATCTGGCTGTAGGGCATTTACTTAACTAGTGATTGATGAAGGAGGCCTCAGACCATTGTCTGTGGTGCTGTCCCTGGGCTGGTGTTCCTGGAGTCCATAAGAAAGCAGAATGAGCAAGCCATAAATAAGCATGCCAGGTTGCTTCATGAGCATCACTCCCCAATGGCTTCTGCATCAGACCCTGCTTCTAGGTTTCTGTCCTATTTTGAGTTCCTGTCCTGACTTCCTTCAATGATGGACTATGATATGAAAATGTAAGCAAAATAAGCTCTTTGCTTCCCAACTTACTTTTGGTCATGTTATTCCATGACAGCAATAGAAACTCCAACCAAAGACAATTGTCTTGGGAGATAATGGTGTCAAGGACCAGTGTAGCCACAGTGGAGAGGTGGAAAACAGGGCTAAAATGGAGATATCTCTCAACATCAGATGGCTGAGATCAAGGAGAGACAAGACTGAGCTCTATATGTGAGTGGAAGGTGATCGTTCTCCTGAAGCAGGAAGGAGGGCAAGAAGCAGGTTGGAGAGGGGGTGAAAACCAAGTATTTTTTTTTAGCTGGGTCATGGTTAACAGTGAGGATCTGACATCTCAGGGCATGATACAGAGAGAGGTAGTCAGGGTTACAGACATAAGTCTTGGAGTTATCAACAAAGAGGTGCTCTTTGAAATCGTTGGCCAGCTTGGATGGTGAAGCCTGTGGATGTCCTCCCCTGTGCATGCCAGGATTCCTAGTGTCCTAGGTTCTTCAGAGCCTTCCTGGCTCTGGGTGTCATAAAGCAAGGTTCTTATGTCCCGTTACCCTGAGCTCAGCTGGTACCCTGCTATAAAAGGAGAAATGCTCACAATTAACATCATTCCCCACCAGATGTCATGCTGATTTTAGCTTGAATGATGTCCCCTGTTCTTCTTACCCAACTTCACTTAACCCAACCCTATATTTAACTGAAGAGAGATGAGTGAACTTACTGAGATTTTGGACATTTGAACAGCTCAACTTTTGATAATGACCACAAGCAAGTGTTCTACTGGCATAAGTTCCTTGACTAGCTAGGCTCACACGCTGCTGTTCTACTTCGTGCTCTCGGTCCAGCTGACATCACTACCTCTTTACCCTACTCCCTGCTTGTTTGCTTTCACTGTGTCAATCTTGCCTCCCCACCTTGGTACTGATTGGATACATCTCTAAGTATTTTAAGTCACAAGATTTGCAGTAGGACTAGGCTTTTTCACTAAAAATTACACTTTCCTGGCATAATCTTCAAATAAGCTCTCTTAAAAATTCTTTTTACAGTTTAACTTTACAAGCCAAACTTGTGGTTTGAAGGTTTTTCTTCTTTTTCTTTCCTCTGATTGTGTTTGCTTCTTTGGCCTGAATATAACATGCCTAGTGTTGATTAAGCTATCCTGGGGCTATGCTAAGACAGACAAGTACCAAATTTCACTCATTCACTTTCCCTGGCAAACCTGTGAAGAATCTGAGATTTAAAGACTGCACATTTTGTTCTGGAATGTTTGTGGATTTCTGTTCCTGACATCTTTAAAAGGCTTCCACATTGTGGTTTTTTCTTTCCATGCAAAAAATTAGGCCAGTTCATGATAATCAGCAACAAGTTTTGACTTTAAGTGATTGCACCAAGATGACCTACATAAAATGCCATGGATCACAGCATGTACTACCTGGGTGATCTTAATTAAACTTGGTGCTGAACTTGAACAGAGTGCGTCCAGCCAGGGTTGGATACTTATGGCCCAGTTGGTCTGGGCTTATCTTACAAGGTAATCTAGTAACCTCTATTTGCAGGAACTGCAGAGAGCCAGGTCTGCTTCCAGGTCTGCTTCCTGCCAGTTTTCCCACTCTTCTTCTTATGTGTTTTATTTTATGTGAATCATTCCAGTGAGTTTTCTTCACTAAGAGTTCTGCTTCCCACTGCTGTTTAGAAGTAGTTACAGTTCCCATGATTTACAAGCATGCCTGATGCTGACTTGAATTTGGTTGGAGGCATTTTGATGTTTTGTATGTGTCTCCAATAAGATTCAGTGGGATTGGTTGGAGAAAATAGTTTCTATATTTTTTGAGGCAAGGGTATTAATATTTAAATAGTGTGGTAAATTTTTTTTTCTGAAAATTCTTCCATTTTGTAGAAATGAAACTTTTTCTTTATTAGATATTTTCTTTATTACATTTCAAATGCTCTCCCCTTTCCTGGTTTCCCCTATGAAGAGTCCCCTATTCCATCCCCCCTCCCACTGCCTACCAACCCACTCTCTCCTGCTTCCTGGCCCTGGTATTCCCCTACTGCTCTACTGGGGCATAGAACGTTCAAAAGGCCAAGGGCCCCTCCTCCCATCGATGACAGACTAGGTCATCCTCTGCTATATATGCAGCTGGAGCCATGAGTCCCACCATGTGTACTCTTTGGTTGGTGGTTTTGTTCCTGGGAGCTCTGGTTAGTTCATATTGTCATTTGGGGCTGGAAAACCCTTCAGCTCTTTGGGTCATTTCTCTAGCTTCTTCAATGGGTACCCTGTGTTCAGTCCAATGGATGACTGTGAGCATTCACTTCTATATTTGTTAGGCACTGACAGAGCCTCTCAGGAGACAGCTATATTGGGCTTCTGTCAGCATGTACTACTTGTTGGCATCCACAACAATGCCTGGGTTTGGTGATTGTATATGGGATGGGCCCCCAGGCGGGGTAGTCTCTGGATTGTCATTCTTTCAGTCTCTTCAGTACACTATATCTCTGTAACTCCTTCCATGGGTATTTTGTTCCCCCTTCTAAGAAGGATCGAAGAATCCACACTTTGGTCTTCCTTTTTCTTGAGTTTCTTATGGTTTGTGGGTTGTATCTTGGGTAGTCACATCTTCTGGGCTAATATCCACTTAAAATTGAGTGCATATCATATGTGTTCTTTTGTGATTGGGTTACCTCACTCAGGATTTAATTCTTCACATCCACCCATTTGCCTAAGAATTTCATAAATTCATTGTTTTTAATAGCTGAGTAGTACTCTATTGTGTAAATGT